>NW_020952097.1:2761235-2765637 GCF_900497805.2 Vombatus ursinus
GGGCAAGTGATTGAGAGGCCCAAAGTATTTTGCTGTGACTCTGTTCTCTCTATATAAAAGCAAATCTCTTTATCCTTACCTGAGCAGAGCCAAAGATGTCCCTGCCCTCTGGAGGGGGGATGCCCCTATAGCATACTTTCTTTTCCTTAGGGAGGAGATTCCTGTAATCATTTGTGGAATACCTAGTCCTGTGCAAGAACAGGGTATGCAAGTCATACAGCCATGGATTGGTTTGCTGTGTCTCAGGGGAGGAAAAGGAGTTGCAATGGATACCAACTGGGCAGTATGAGGAGTATAACTGGCATCTGGATACTGACATTTGCCCTTTTTCAATTATTTCATAATAAATATAAGAGATAAGTATGATGGAAAGTTGAGGCAGAGAATTCCCCTTTAGTCCGATGGGTCAGTTTGAGCAGGGATGGTACAGGATAATATCATTCACTGCCTCCTAACTCAGTCATTTGACCTAATGGTACCTTCAGCAACCCCTCTGGTAAATACCCTCCCAAGGATCATTCATTTCCCCCAGCTATAACATCAAACACCATAGTTACCTGTGGGCCCCTGAGACACATGAATATTCCCATCCCTCTTTAGATTTTCATTCATCAAACATTCATTCTGCACATGATGAACACTGAGCAGCAGAGTGAAGGGATCAGAACTATGTATCAGGAATATTGTTTTAGCAGCGATGTGAAGGCCTATACTAGGGTAAAGACAGTAGGAGTAAAATGTAGGAGGGCAGATGAGGTGTTTTAGAGGCAGAATTAACAGAACTTTGTTGCTGACTTTTGGGGGTGAAGGGAAGGAAAGGAATGAAAGAAGACCAAACAGTTTCACATACATGGATAAAGAAAGTTGGGAGGAGGCAGGGATTTTGAGGGGAAAGATATCAAGTTTGGCTTTAGAAATGTGGAGTATCAGTCATCAGTGAATTATTCTCGTTCAAGAAGTGCAAGAAAGAGCCTGACCTCTCTCTTTAGGGGCCGTGTTCTTTGGGGAATAAACTCAGTCTGCTCAAGAGCCCAGAGCTGAAGCCCCTTAGTGGAAGAAGGCATCTCTATCCCCACACAGGAAACAACAGACCTGATGCTGGACCAGGAAACTGAAGATGCCCTGAGCTCCGGGCTCACAGGAGGACTCAGTTCAGACCCTTCCCCATAAAAGGGTATCAGGCTTTTTCTTCTTGTCTATTGGGCTTTATTCCCCTACTCCCGGGGCCTCAGAGGAAAACATTGAAAGCTTCAGTTAAGCCCATGGTTAGGGTCTCCCCAAAAGGAATTATAGAGGGAATTAGTCTAAAATGTGGATCAGTATAGGATAGCTATTTGTTTCTTCCACACAAAAGAAATGCTTAAAAAAACAAAAATGTCATAGGTGTGCATTGGCAGACTTAAAACATTAAAAGTAACCCATAATTCCAATTATATTCTCTCAGGAGCTTGATATTTAAACAAGCTATTTCACTTTCCCCTTGACTCTGTACTGTCCAAACAATTCCCTCAAGGCCCATGTCTTCTGATAAGTCTGCCAAGGTTTGGCCTCATCCTCTTTTCACTGGTAATCTTCTGTGAACCAGATGTAGCTGCAGAAAACTCTTTCTGCTGCCAGGACCTCCTAAACGCCCATCTCAGGATCATTATTGGTCAGCTTTGTTCAGGGACAGAAACATGAAGCAGAAGGAACCCAAGAACCAGTCTCAGGCTCTCCTAGGCAGCTAATGCTGTGAACAGTTACCATTGCTGCTAAGGTCACAGGGCTTAGGAGATGCCCTCCTCATCCTTTCATGAGAATTCACAGAAAGAGAGAGTTCTAAGCCACAAGTTCAAAAGAGAGGAAGAAGGGATTGACTGTGGAAGTTGTCTCTCCTTTTAAAGTCTGTTGAATGGACTGCTTTTCCTTGCTCAGTGGCCAGTCCTCTTTGAAACAGCCCTCTGCCTCTGTTGTCAACAAAAGGACTATGGGAGTGCTGCATCATTCCAAAACATTAAGTCCTTCAATACAGAGTATGTGTTTCAAAAATTTCTGAGCGAACTCAGCTCTCCATGCATCAGTGAGGTGTTTTCTAGCCGGAATAGATCATAAGAGGCCCGTGATTATTCCCAATGAAGTAATTCTACTTTTGTAGCACCCCGCTTGGGTCTCATGCCCAATTCACACCACCAATGTCCACTTGGCTCTCCAGAGGGGTAGCTGTTTCTCCAGGCAGCTAGGTGGCACAGTGGATAGAATGGTGGGCCTGAAGTCAGGGAGACTTAAGTTGAAATCCAGCCTCGGACAGTTACTAGCTATGGGACCCTGGACAAGTTACTTAAGCTCTATATACCTTGGTTTCCTCAACTACAAAATAGGGATAATAATAGCATTTACTTTCCAGAGTTGATGTGGGGATCAAATGACATAATATTTGTAAAGCATTTAGAACAGTGTCTGGCACATAGTAGGTTATCTATTAAGTACTTATTTCCTGCCTTTATCTCTTCTCCAGAGTTCTGAGGGGAACTTTGTGGGTTTGGATAAGCGGCTCATCTTGTCACGTCTTCCCTCGCCCCAACCTATGACCACATGAACTGGTTTCCACGCTACTTACTCCCTCAGCCCAGCTAATTATGGCCAGTCACATACCAGAGGCTACTTTATCAAAGAACATAAACAGGAAACAGAGAGTCACAGGGAATTTGTCTACCAGGAGAATAATCCATGGCACCAGAAACCACCAGTCCAAGGCTCCTTCAGAGACTGTCCCTAATAACTGTCTTGTGCAACCACTCTGCTCTTTCCTGAGCCTTTCTTTTCCCTTTGCAATAGCCTTTGACCACAACTCATCCTCTCTTTTACAACAGGGCTGCTAATAGTTCAGCCTCCATTTGAAGAAGTCTTTCACCTCTCTAGACCCAGATACTGTTCTAGCTCCGCCTACTCAGGGAGTGTCACCAAGTCCTGTCACCTGACCCACCCTACCCAATGGTCTCCTAATATTTTCAACTCACTGACTTGGCTTTCTATACTTTATTTTTACTTTCACTTTATGTAGAACACTGAATCTACCCCAACTCGAGCAGACCTCCCCTAGGTGTCAAGGTAGGCAATGTCACAAATACCATGTATGAACTTCCATGTCTTCTTCTGTCTTTTGGTTGTCTTTTTCTGTGGTAAAATGTGTAGATTGGGTGAATGTGGAGTGGAGTGGAGTGGAGTGGTGGAGTGGGAGGGACTGTTGGACTTGATTGTCTCCAAGGTCCCATCACTCTTTGTGACTCCACAATACTATGATTTCTCACTCCCTCCCCTCTGGAAATGGACCAGAGAACCTGATGGCTTGGGACAGGTCTTCCTGGGAGATCCATGGGGTCTGCTGGAGGAGGGGGGAGTGTGTGCATGAATTTGGGAGGGAGGGAGGGATACCGGTGAGTGGAGCATAGATGAGGTCATGGACAGAGAGTTGGAATCAAGCAGATCTGGGCTCACATCCCACTGGTGACACTAACTCAGTGACTATGGGAAAATCCCTTAAACTTTTGATACTCAGTTTCCTCTTCCATAAAATGGGAATAATAAAACCTGTAGGACCTACTTCTCAGAATTCTTACGAGATTTATTTGAAGTGATGTCTGTAAAATGTTTGGTAATTTTCCAATTGTGATACAAAAAGTTTATCACTATTATTATTGGAGAGAAAGGACCAATGATTAAACTTTTCTCTTTGTGAGATCCAAGGCCACCCAATATCAGACATCTCTAAATGGATACAAAATACAAACTCTGACCAGGTCCCCATTAGACCCTGTAACTCTTTAGGCTTCTGAATGGACAAGAGGCCTCAGGAAAACAGGGCTAAAGGAATTTAAGAGTTGAAGGCACTTCAGGACCAAGGGGACTCGGGGAATGAGAGACTGAAATAATGGAGGGAGAGGGGTGCAGTCCAGTTTCTGAAAGTTCAGAGCAAGAAAGGAAGGATAATGAGTATGTGGAAGGAGCCCTAGAGAGGAAGGAATTAACTAGGACTAGGGAATAATCAGTTCAGTAGCAAATTGCCACACCAGTCACACACAGTTCTCAGAACAGCTCTAGGAAGTAAACGCTATCATTACCCCCATTTTACAATTGAGGGAACTGAGGCAGACAATCAAGACAATTAAGAGCCAGAGTAATTTTGGTTTAAAGGAATAGGCAAGTAACTCTATTTGAATCCCAATGGGCTTCATCAAAGCCTGGTATATCAGAGCTATATTTCAAGAAATCATGAATGGAGGCAGCTGGGTGGTGCAGCGGATAGAGCACTGGCCCTGGAGTCAGGAGGACCTAAGTTCAAACCCGGCCTCAGACGAATAACACTTAATAGCTGTGTAACTCTGGGCAAGTCACTTAACCTCAGTTGCCTCATCAAAAAAAAAAA
>NW_020952097.1:2780637-2849137 GCF_900497805.2 Vombatus ursinus
GATAGATAGATAGATAGATAGATAGATAGATAGATAGACAGACTGACAAACAGGTAGGTAGACAATAGAGCACTATGATACAGGATAGAATATGATAAGTGCCTAGAAGTCAAGCAGTGGGATGAGACATTGTGGAGAGAGAGAGATCTATTCTAGTCTGTGGGATATGAGAAGGCTTCTTGGAAGCAGTGATGACTGAGCTAGGTCTTAGGAAGATAAGGAATGAAAAATGTTCATTCTCAGACTACAATAATGCAAACTATACTTTTACTGAGTCTTATCAAATGATGACGTAATCAAGGACTTTGAAAACCTTAAAGTGATATATAAATGCTAGCTATTTGAGGAGGTGAGGTGTTGCAGTGGATAGATAATGTGATGGACCTGAAGTCAGAAAGACATAAGTTTAAATTGGAAAGCAATTTGGGAAAAAACATGCCTTAGGCTAATCACACCATATATCCTAATAAGCCTGAAATAGACATGTGACTTGAATATTAAATATTAATATTTAAATATCATTAATTTGTTGTGCAAGGGAATATTAATATTTAAATATTAAAAATTAGAACCAGTTATCTTTCAGAGGTATAGCTGAGAGAGAGAGAGAGAGGTAGATTGCACTGATCACCAAATTAAAAATAGATAATCTCTATTACATGAAATTGAAAATATTTCACGTGAATAAAATGAACATCACCAGGATGAAAAAGGAAGTGGCCAATTGGGAAAAATGTATATCAAATATCTCTTTTTAAAGGGTATGATATCCTATATATGTGTATATATATATATAGATAGATATATAGATATATAGATATATATATGGAACTAACAAAAATATATGAGGCTAATAGAGAATATTAATGCAAAAATTTTAAACAAAGTCTAAGCAAGGAGATTACAGCAATAGATCACATGGATCATACGCTATGACCAAGTGGGATTTATACCAGGAATGTAGGGTTGGTTCAATATTAGGAAATCTGTATCTGTATAATTGACCATATCAATAACAAGATCATATGATTATCTTAATAGATGCTGAAAAAGCTTTTTGACAAAATACAGCACCCATTCCTATTTAAAAAAAAAAAAACACTAGAGAGCATAGGAATAAAGGGAGCTTTCCTTGAAATGAGTAGTATCTGTCTAGAATCATCAGCAAGCAATATCTGTAAAGGAGATAAGCTAGAAGCCTTCCCAATAATATCAGGGGTGAAGTAAGGATGCCATTATCATCATTATTCAATATTGTACTAGAAATGTTAGCTTTAGCCATAACAGAGGAAAAAGAAATTGAAGAAATTAGAATTGTCAGTGAGGAAACAAAGCTATCACTCTTTGAAGATGATATGATGGTATACTTGGAGAAGCCTAGAGAATCAAGGAAAAAATTATTTGAAATAACAAGAAAATTTAGCAAAGTTGCAGATATAAAATAAACCCACACAAAACATGGGCATTTCTATATATTACTCACAAAGCCCAGCAGCAAGAGATAGAAAGAGAAATTCCATTTAAAATTACCGTAGACATAAAATATTTGAGAGTCTACCTGCCAAGACAAACCAAGGAAATATATAAACATTATTACAAAACACTTTCCACATAAATAAAGTCAGATCTAAATAACTACAAAAATATCAGTGGCTCATGGGTAGGCTGAGCTAGTAAAATAAAAATGATGATTCTACCTAAATTAATTAACTCATTTGATTGCCCAGAGAAGTTCATCAGCACTGTGTGTCAATTTCATGATGGCATGTTTGCTCAGGTTCTGAACAATGCTTTCATGCTTTCCCAGTCACCGATGGAGTGAAACAAGCCTGTGTGTTTGCTCCCATGCTTTTAGCATGATATTTTCAGCCATGCTTTCAAATACCTTCAATGAGGACAAACTCAGCATCAAGGTCAGCTACTGCACTGATGGTAAATTCTTCAACTAGAAAAGGCTACAAGCCAAGGAGGGAAGGTTGATGCATAATTTTCTTTTTGCAAATGGTTGTGCACTCAATGCAGCTTCTGAAGCTGAGATGCAACAAAGTATGGATTGATGCCCTGCTGCTTGCACTAATTTTGGCCTAACGATTAACACCAACAAAACAGTGGTGCTCCATCAGCCATCATCCATATGTGGAACAATCAATTATGGCAAATGGAGAAGTTTTGAATACTGTGGATAAGTTCACTTACCTTGGCAGTATACTTTCCAGGGATGTACACATTGAAAATGAGGTTGATGCATGCATTGTCAGAGTTAGCTCAGTGTTTGGGAGGGCCCGAAGGAAAGTGTGAGAGAGAAGAGGTATTAGACTGACTACCAAACTGAAGGTCTACAGAACCATTGTGCTGGCCTCATTGCTGTATGCCTGTGAAACCTGGATATTATACCAGTGCCATGGCAGGAAATTGAATTGCTTCTATTTGAATTGTCTTAGGAAGATCACCTGGCAGGAAAAGATACCAGACACTGAGGTCCTTTCTTTTTTTTTTTTTGGTGAGGGAATCGGGGTTAAGGGACTTGCCCGAGGTCACATAGCTAGTAAGTGTTAAGTGTCTGAGGCTGGATTTGAACTCAGGTCCTCCTGACTCCAAGGCCAGAGTTCTATTCACTGCTCTACCTAGCTGCCCCACTGAGGTCCTTTCTTGAACAAGCATTCAAACTCTGCTGCAGAGAGTGTGACTCTGATGGCCTGGCCACGTTGTTTGAGTGCCAAACATATGCTTGCCAAAAGGACTATTTTATGGAGAACTCACACAGGGCAAGCACTCACACAATGTTTAGAAAAAGTAATACAAGGACACTTTCGAGGTCTCTTTTAAGAACTTTGAAACTGATTGTGTGACACAGGAAACAATAGCACAGGACCACCCAGCGTAGCATGCCCTGAAAGAAAAGGTGCTTTACTCTATGAGCAAAGTAGAATTGAAGTAGCTCAAAAGAAGTGCAAGATGCACAAATTTAGAGAATCCACCACAAATGTGCACATGGGCTACCTGTGCCCAACCTGTGGTAGAGAATCCTGAGCTTGTATTGGTCTGATCAGCCACAGTTGGACTCACTGTGACTTGACTCTAACATAGGGATGTCATTTTGGTCCTCTTCAAGAACAAAGGACAATAACCATCAATTATTCTAAGTGTACTCAGAGAACCCCAGAAATTCAAATCAAATTAATAAAAGCAATTAATAACTTTAGCAAAGCAGCAGGATATAAAACAATTCCACAAAACAGTTGGTTTTCTCTATATCAGCAATCAAATGCAGCTGGAAAGAATAGAAAAATATATTCCATTCAAAGTTCTTCAGCACGTATAAAATATATAAGAGACAA
Source organism: Vombatus ursinus (assembly GCF_900497805.2). Classification (NCBI taxonomy): domain Eukaryota; kingdom Metazoa; phylum Chordata; class Mammalia; order Diprotodontia; family Vombatidae; genus Vombatus; species Vombatus ursinus. Next base: position 2,783,976 of record NW_020952097.1, read on the forward strand.
TACCATTTAGAATGACATACAGAATCAGTTCCATAACAATGAAACTAGCAAAGGATTACTTTTATTTTACAGAACTAGACAAAGTAATAACAAAATTCATAAAGATAAAAAGACTCAAGAGAAATAATGAAAAAAGGTGAAAAAGAGTAGGGCCTGGCAGGACTAGACCTCAAAATATACTATTACAAAGTAGTTCAAATCCAACCTCAGACTGGCACCACCATTCCATTTAGCCACTAACAGTCAGATTGGCTTTGAAACAATACTTGCTTCAAAAAGTTCAATCACAAATATTCAAACTTACTTGAAACAATTCACAATAAACAATTTAAACTTCAAAATTTTTTAAAATATAAAAGCTGTTCAGTGGAACAGATTAGACAAATATGAACCAGAAGGAATTGAACACAACAACATAGTGTATTTTAAACCCAATGACACAAGGACTCTGTTGGCACAAGGACTTATTATACCAACATGAAAAAGAGGCACCCAAGTGGCATAGTGGATAGAATGATGGACGTGGAATCAGGAAGACTTGAGTTCAAATCCTGACTCAAATACTTTCTGGATGTTTGGCCCTGGGCAAGTCATTTGACCTCTCTCAGTCTCAGTTTCCTTAACAGTAAAATGAGGAAAATGATAATACTCCACAGGGTTGTTGTGAGGATCCAATGAGATGATATGTGTAAAGTGCTTTGCAAACCTTAAAGAACTATATATGTTAGCTAGTATTGTTATATCAAAGGTCATGTCATGAACAAATTAGAGAGGAATAGGAGATGTCTGGTCACACCGTCCTCCTTCTCTAGACCTGAACATTGATTCTTTATTTTGCCTCACGCTCTACATCCAATCAGATGCCAAGTACTACTGAGTCTCCTCAACAACTCATGACTTATCTTCCTGAGTTCAAATCCTGCCTCAGACACTTACTAGCTACGTGACTCTAGGCACAATTACTTAGCCCTGCTTGCCTCCATTTCTTCATCTGTAAGAGGAGTTGGAGAAAAATGGCAAACCATTCTAGTATCTTTGCCAAGAAAACGCCAGATGGAGTCTCAAAGAGTCAGACATAACTGAAACAACAGAACAACTAGGTGTTGCAATTATGAATGCTTGTGTTTCACCGTCAATAACATAAATGACAGCCTGTATATTGTTAATTTTAAAAAATCTCTTCCCACAAAAGTAGTGTGGTATAGTATGGACAAATAAAGGAAGGAGGAGCTAAAACATCTAGGCTCAAGTCCTTGTCCTACCATTCACTGCCTCTGAGACTTTAGACAAGTCATTTCCCTTCTTTGACCATCAGTTTCCTTAATTATAAAATAAATGGGTTGGACTAGGTCAGGAGTGGGAAATCTTTTCATGGTGGAAATTTAACTGTAATCAAATAAGATCACATTCAAGAAACTTGTTAGATATACTTTAAAATGTACATTATTTTGTAAAAATCTAACTACTATATACTTTATAATTTTAAAAAACAAAAATTATTTCTTAATTTTAAAGTTAACTAAGGCCTCATGCATACAAAGGTTCCCCACCCTAGGCCTAGGGTGATCTTAAAGGTCACATCTAGATCAAAGATCTTGTGATTCTCACTGATTTTCTGAATATTATGTTGGTGGTTGCAGCAACCAATGAATTGCCTGGTGTTTCCTCAGTACCACCGCTAGGGGGAAATATCACCACATTAATTTTTGCTATAAAAAAGCAAGGCTCATTTGGGGTTTCCACCAGTCACAATCCCACTATCACAAGTGTTTTTGGACACAAAGGATGTTTTGTCATGATTTTGCAGAAATCTTGCAGATTCCCAAGCTCCAATATGAGGTAATGATAATACTGATGCTAATACCTCAGATTTCTACAGGGCTTCAAGGATTGCAGTGTTCTCCCAACAACCACCTTTTGATTAGTTAGTATAAACATTATTATCCTCCTTTTGCAGATGAGAAAAACTTCTCTAATAAATAGTTGGTCCCAGATAAGTCTGAATTTATCCTAGGTCCTCTTCTGTTTCTACCATCTCTCTTTGGATGACATCACCAAATCCAATGGGCTCAATTAGGCTCTCTTTACAGAGTACTCTCAAATTTATATAACTAGCCTTGATCTCTTTCCTAAACTCAGGTTCCAGAGATCACCAACTTATCTGAAGTACATTTTCACTTGGATGTCTAGGATGTATCTCAAACTCAACTTGTCTGAAATGGAGCTCATTACCTTCTCCTACAACCTGTCCATACTCTAAACTTCCCCATTTCTTTTGAGACCATAGCCATTCAAGTTTGTGACCTTTCTTCAACATTTCATGCTCTGCATAACCTCACCACCTCATCCAATAACTTATCGTGTCTTGTCTGTTCTATTTCCCCAATATCTTTCATATTCATCACCACTCACAGAGCTACCATCCTCATTTGAGGTTTCATAACCTGTCCCCCTGAAATATTACAAAAGTCTCCTACTTGATCCCCTTCCCCCCAGGCTCTCCTGTCTCCAATCAGTCCAATCACAGCTGCCAAAATAAACTTGGTTAAATGCACATCTGACCTTCTTTCTCAAGAAGTTTTAGTGGCTCCCCATCTTTCTAGGATACGATACAAACTCCTCAGCTTAGCAATTAAAGTCCTTCACAATCAGACATTTCACTTCCTTTCCCTCACTCTGTTCCAGATAAACTGGCTTACTTTCTATTCCCTAACAACTGTATTATGTTTCCTGCCTTCATGTCTTTGTACAAGATGTCCTCAGTGCTTGGAAAGTTTCCCACTCCTAAATTCCTAGTCTTAGAGTTCTTCATATCCATCAAGGTTCATCTCTGGTGACACCTCTTAGGATAAAGCTTTCAAAGTCTACTATTTTTAGGGCCCTTCCTCCCCTCACATTATGTTGTTCATCTGTGGCATTCCCCCTACCCACCCCTATGTGGCCCTCCCCAGTAGCTTGTATGTTCTATTAAAGTAAGGACTATTCTTTGCTATGATTTTTTTTGTGCCCAGGGTCTAGTTAGCCCAGGTCATAGCCCATATAGTCCCTATTTTTTGAGAGCACTTTTATAAAAAGCAAGGGGGGTGCTTTCCCTCTGAAGTTGATTTGTGAAGGTAGACTATGAACAAATTAACTGACAGCCAGCACTTCCTCCTGTTAAGGGGAGGAGAAAGGAATCAGGAAGGTGCTCTCCAGGCTCCTCTGAGCAGGCCCCTTTCTGCTGGGCCAGCAGGCTTCCTCCTAGGTTGAGACTTCAGTTGCCCTCCTGTACTTGACAGGTGTCCAGGGAAGACAAAGGCTTCTTGAGATAAGGAGAGAAGCCAAGCTGAGGAAGCCGAGAGTTTGATCTCTGCAGGTGCCTTTGACTCCTTTAATATTTTGTATCAGCACAAGGTGTGTTTGTGTGTATGTGTGGGTGTGTGTGGGTGTGCGCGCGTGTGTGCCTATCTAAGATATACATGTCTACTTGGGTTGTGACAGTTCTGCTTTCTTCTGACTAAATCATAAAACGTCTAGAGCTGTTTTGGGGGTGAAGGTCATCAGTTCAGGTTTAGGCCCATTGACCTTGAAATACTGTGATGATATCCACCTAGAAACATCCAAAGGGCAATGAGCAATAGAAATCAGGAGCCCAAGAGAGGGATCAATCCCTGAGATCATTCCTATTTCTGTAGCAGGTTAGCGTTTACAAAGCACCTACTTCCTAGCCACCCTATAAATTAGGACATATCAGCATTGCTGATGTTCAGTTATTTTAAGGGCTATCATGGAAAGGTGCTGTTTTTGACCTGACATGGCAAACTAGGAGATGCCAAATGGAAATTTGAGGTTTGATAGAAGGAGAAAATTTTTAACAATTAGGATTATCCAAAACCAGAATTGGCCAACCAGGTAATGACTGCCTCTCATTGGAGGTCTTTAAGCAGAGACTGGATGGCCACTTACTAAATGGGTTATAGAGGGGATTCTTTTGTGTATGGGTTCAACTGAATGACCACTCAGCTATGATCACTTTCCAGCTCTGAAAGGAAGCTCTATGAGGAAGCACAATGACAGGGACATAGTGAGTCAGACAAGAGAAGATGGTGAAGCACACTTTCCACCAGCAGGTTCCCATCCTGAGCAACTTGCTGTATTGAACCTGGAATCAAAAAGACCTGAGTTCAAATTTGACCTCAGACAATTACTAGCTGTGTGACCCTGGGCCAGTCTGTTTGTATCACTTTCAAAATATAGAGATAATAATAGCACCTATCTCCTGGGGTTGTCATAAGGATAAAATAAGATATTTGTAAAGCCCTCTGCAAACCTTAAAGGGCTATATAAATGCTGGCTGTTACTATTATCAATATCAATCATCATCATCATCATTCCATTAATTCACAGGGTCTCACTCTCAGCTCTTATTGGTACTCATGATCAGGTTCCCATTGGTATGAATTCATCCCCTTGTCAGCCTCAAACAGAGCCTCCTGTAGAAAGAAGATAGTGAAGGTGGGAAGTGAGTGGGGTATCACAGTAGGCCAAGCTGAAAGATTCAAATGGACTTGGCCTTTGAAGACCTCACGATGATACATAGAAACCCAGAGCAAGGCGAGGCTTTCTTGTCTTTATTGTAGGACTAAGGAAATGAGGAATACCATATCATGGGGAATATAGACCAGGAATGAAGAGTCTGCAATTTAAAGGAAATTGAATGTAACTGGAATAATTATGGGTCCTTGGGTCATTCTGGAGTTATCTTGAGTTTATCCAGAAGTCATTCTGGGGTCCTCAGAGAGATTCAGAATCCAAATGGCAACTTCTTAGACCTTCCTCAAGTTCTTCCTGGAGAAGCAGAAGTTAGAAGTCAAAAATCAGGGAGTCAGATGCCAAACTCATTGCCCTGCCCCTTAGCCTTCCCCTCAAGGTCAAGCTTTCTTAAGAAGAAGGAGAAGCAAGGAGATGGAGGGGATACTGAAGATGAGACCAGGGTGAAGTGGAGCCTGAAGTGAAGGTGATGGAGGGTGAAAGGGTGTCTGTGATGAGAGCGAAGAGATCAGAGCAGAGAGGAGGCTGAAAGGCAAATGAGGTATAGTGAGTGAGGAGGAAGCCATGGAGAAATTCTAACAAGTCAAAGGATTCTGTGAGAAATGAACAAGTGTACAGCAAAGGGACTAAGGAGGGATCTGAAGGCCAGAGAAAAATCTGAGGGGACAGAATGGGGACTGAGGAAAAGCTGGAAATACAGAGGAGAATCTGAGGTGACAGAAAGGAGGCTGGGATTAATTATCTGAGAGAAGTCAGAAGGAATGGAAAGATAGGCCAAAGCTAGGCATTTACCTCAGAAGATCAAGGCCGTGGTGGTGAAGAGGACATTGATGGCCACAGTCTTCACAAATAGCAGTCTCAGTCCCATCACACTGAGGAGTAGCTTGTTCCCTTGCTCAGGTCCTCCTGGAGGGTGCAATGGTCAAGGTCAAGGGGAGGCATGCTGGATTCTAGGGGCCCACCCGAAGCTATAGAAACATTAATCCTGCCTAACATTTATGTAGTGCTTATAAGGTTTGCAAAACAATCTACACAAAATCTCAAGAGATTTTCACCCAAACACCATGAAGTAGGTACTATAGTTATTACCGTCATTTTATCAATGAGAAAACTGACTCAGAGTGTTTGAGTGACTTGCCCATGATCATTTAGCTAACAGGTATCATAGATGAGATTCAAATTTAGATCTGCCTCCAAGTAGGATGAGACCATATGTGTCCCTCTAGGTCCTCAAGTGCAGCCCTTTGATTGAATCCAAGGTCCTCAAGTGCAGCCCTTTGATTGAATCCAAGTTTGGATTCAATCAAAGGGCTGCACTTGAGGACCTAGAGGGACACATGTGGCCTTGAGGCTGCAGGTTCTTCACACCTGAACTAGGTATATCCTAGGCATTCCAAACCAAGCATGACTAAAATGGAACTCATTACCTTTCCCCCTAAGCTTACCTTTCTTCTAAACTTTCCTACTTATTTTAAGAAACCACCATCCTTCTAGTAAGCCAGATTCACAACCTTAACATCATAATTTCTTATCTCTCTCTTACCTCCATGTATCCAATCCATCATCAAGTCTTCTCAATTCTGTATTTTTTGTCTCCCTTCTGTCCATTCATACAGGAACCACCCTGGTGCAGGGTCCCATCATTTCTTACCTAAACTATGGCAACAACCTCCTAATTGATCTTTCTGCTTCCAGTTTCCCCCATCTCAAATTTATCCTCTACACACTTGTCGGAATTATCTTACCAACACACAAGTCTGACCATGTCATTTTCCCAGCTCAAGAATCTTCAGTGGCTCCCTACTGACTCCAGGATAAATTGCAATCTTTCACAATTTAGTTCTAATCTACTTTTCCATAGTTAATGCATGTTATTCCCCCTTCACACGCTCCATGTATCAACCATCTGACCTATTTGCTGTTCACCAAACCTGTATTCTATCTCCCACCTCCTCTCACCTGACCCTCAGTTTGGAATACATTGCCTCCTCACCTCCATTCTTAGAATCCCTAGCTTTCTTCAAGGCACAGCTCTTGCACCAATTCAAGCAGGAAGTCTTGCCTCATCTCCTTATTTAGTGGTGCTCTTTCCCTCTTCAACTAATCATAGAAATACTTATCTGTTTGTATGGTGTGTCCTGCCCCCCAGTAGAATGTAAGCCCCTTGAGGGCAAGGACTATTTTTCATTTTTTCCACTGAATCCCTAACGTCATGCACAAAGAGAGTGGACAATAAATATTTGTTAGAATATATTGGATGTGATATGAAATTTGAATGAGGTAGAAGAATCAAAAATAACTCGAATGATTCTAGCATGGGATAAGTGAATGTAATAGTGACAGAAATAGTGATGGAAAAACAGAAGGAAGAAGATTAAAGAAAATGATAACAAGCCCTATTTGAAGTAAGATGTCTGCTGCAACTGTGGAAGACAAGGGTATGAAGAGGAGAGTACAGGCTGTTTGGAGCAATTACTGTGAGAGAGTGTGAATTACGAAGGATCAGGGAGGGCTCAGCTCAGTTTATGGAATGTGACATTTCCTGTGTAACATTAGACACTTTGAACCCTGAATTATGATACACCCAGACTGTGGGATATCACACACTCCATACCTGGAGTGATTGTCACTCTGAACCCTAGGCTATCCCATTATCAAAGTAGGACAAAATAGAAACTAGCAGGATTATTTCCCTTAGAAAGGACCCGAGTAGCCAACTTGTCCAGCCTGTGCCTAGAAGGAATTCCTTATATGACATACCCCTAAATGGTCTCATCCAACCTTTGCTGAAAGTGACTCAATGAGGTGGTCCCATGGCCTCTTCAGACAACCCATTCCACTTTTTAAAAGCCCTAATAGTCAGAAACTTATTTGTTACATAATCAAAGCTAAATTTCCTTCTTGGTAACTTTCAGGCTTTGTCAGTTTCCCCTTCTAGTCACTGTTGCATTTTCCATTCCTATGAGGCTCTTGGTTCAGTCTCATTAGCTTTGCCTTTTCACCATGAATCTTTAACTCACCTATGAGATCCTGCTCAGGGGCAATCCCAGGGTCTGATCCAGTATGATCTGAAGCCAGAAACACAGTCTCCGAAACAGTTCTATTCCTCAGTGAGCCCAGGACTACCCCTCTCCCAGTTCAGGAACCACCTTCCCACACTAGGACAATGTCCTGATCCTAGCTGCCCCTTTCAATTCTAGACCTCGTCCCCAGACCAGGATTCCTATCTCTAGCAGTCTGATCTCTTTTCCTAGGATACTCCTATCTATCCTAGGACCAACATTCCAATTCCAGACCCTTTCCCCTAGCTTAAAACTTTACTTAGCACCATGTAATACCCTCCCCAGACACAGCCTATATCCCTGTCCTTCAATGAACCAAGGATGCCCCTTTTTAGACTGACACATCTCTCTTTTCCACCTCTTTCCCCCAACCTCTGTCAGCCAGGTGCTAATCATACCTGGCTTGTAAGATACATGTATCTCTTTCCCAAGGTGCTTCACTGAGCAGGTTACTGTATCATTCTCACCAACCCTGCCAATCTGGACAGCACTGTAGGTGCCATTGGCCATGGGAACCAGAGTAAGAGCCTGGGCTGAGAGCAAAGGCACAGGGGAGTCCAGGGACACATGGAGTTCCTTGGGGTAGAAGTTCCTGATCAGGCAGGCCACAGCATTCTGACCTCTCACCAAGAACACACTGGGTGACAGGGGAGCTCGAGGTCCTGCAATCAAATGATGGCTTCCTGTCCCCTATCTGGACCTAGTCCCAGATGTGGGAAAGGCACACATATGACAGGCATATAACTGTGAAAAACAAACTTTAGCCCTAAATTTCCTACCCCCCCTTAACCTCAGCCTGGACCTATATGTGGGGAACAAATTCATGTGACCAAGCAACTGTCAAAAACAAACCTCAGTCTCATTTCCTGCCCCAAGCCCCAGCTTCAGCCTGGTTCCCATGTCCCCAACTCATGCCTGTGCTGCCCCGTAGACCAGAGTCTCCTTTTCCCTTCCCCACTCTCTCAACTCCTGATTGTCACTGTGTTGACAAATCTCAGATACCTATTGCTGTGTGTCCCAGTCCGTGGGTCTTATGATATGAACCCAAAGCCCTTTAATGACTTACCATAATCCATCTCCAGGGATTTCAGCTCAGAGTGGGAATGTTAGCTATGCATGATCATAGAGTACATTGTGGTAGAAAGAGGAGACTGGGAGATGGGGGACTCTGCTTCTGTTCTAGACCCAACACTGACTGACTATGTGACCTGAAGTCTTAGGATTTTTTTTTAGGACTGGGATAGTAGAGGTACTCACCAGGCTCCACAGTCACATCTATACCACTACCAAAGACCAATTTGTCTGTGTCATCTCCATTGACCACCCCCCTTGCACAGTGGTATTGGCCAGAATCTCTGAGGCCCAGGCCCTCAATCTTTAGGAAAATCCAGCTGCCAGTGTCCTTCCTGGAGGCAGTGATTCGGTCTTCAGTAGCATCTGTAGAACTACTGTCGAGACTGGCCAACCACAGTGGGGCATGGCCAGGGTCCCAAAAGTAGCAGCCAAGTTTGCTTGTCTTGAACTGGAAACCAGAGGTTTGGCATTTGAGGTTCAGGGTCTTTCCAGTTTTGTGGAGGCCTCCCCCTGACTCCGTCAGCACTGTCTGTTCCACTGAATGAAGCAGAATTGGGGGTAGAGTAAGTAGGAGCAGTCCATCCATGCCTCCTCCTGGGACATAGAGCTTTGATTCCCCTACACTGCCTCATACCCCAAACATAATCTATCTTCCCACCTCGACCCCAGACCTAGGTAGTGAAGAATATGGGGGACAAAAGACCCATGGCAGCAGGAAAGGTCAAGGTTGTTGGTGGGATCCAGGGAATCACAGGGTCAAGGTTGGTCCTGGATTCATAGGAGCTGTCCCTGGGTCCAGAGGCTTCCCAGATTATCAGAAGCTCTGAGCATCAGAAGATTTCCAAGGCTAGGGAGATAGGGGTTCATGGGTGTGGGGAGATTGACAGGACTGAAAGTTCCTGGACTGGGCAAAGAGAGAGGGTCTATCTGAAAATAGTGTTAGCCACAGAAACTCACCACCACTATTCAGGACATAGCATGACTGGAACCATCAATCCAACCCAAAGCTCTCCCCTATCCCTGTAGCCCTCTTGTGATTCAATGGAGTGAGATCCCCCTGCCAAGCTTTCCCCACCCCTGTACCCATTCTCTGAAAACAAGGAAACTTACATGGTAACACTGTCACTTCTGTTCCAGGACCAAAATTTTCCCACAGAGTTGCTCACGGTGACACAGGAAGGAACCTAAACCCTTTGTCTTCAGAGAATGGTCCTTAGGAAGGGTGGAGGAACATAAGGGTGACAGGAAGTGAGGTGAGAGTCCCTGGAGTTGAGCCCATGAGAACTCATTAAGGTCACGAAGCTCAGGGTCAGGTCTTCAGACAAGTGTAAGGGACCTCAGGATATATATCCTAGATCAACTTCACAGCAAGGTTCCAGGCAGGCTAGACATTTGGGAAGGGCTTCACTTTTGCAGAGCCTCAGATCAGTCCTCCACATGGCTTCTGAGGTGGCTGCAAGTTACCAACTCCATTGTATGAGATTGATTGATCTATCCCTGGGTTAAGCCAGGTAAGACAGGAAGAGGCTTGAAAGAGAAAGCACCCTGGGATCCTTTAGGGGATCTGGTCATAGACTGAACAACAGTCAAGAAGGATTGGAGTACCTCAAGAACCAACTACAGTTGCCCAGAGATGACCCAGCTACATGTTTCCTCTGGACCTTGTCTTGGTGGGCACTTGTCCACGCTATGACTGACCAGTGTTTCAGGGTGTGGATATTTGCATTGATGTAACTCCCTGTGGGGTTTGGGAACATTTGAGCCAACTAATCCTCCCAAGGTGTTTGGAAATATTTCAGGGAACCACTGAGGGGACCCTGATGTTCCTGCAAAGACTCTGCAGATGCTCATGGAGCATTCAGGAAGGGTTTTCCAACTCCAGTTTGATGAATTCCAGATCATCAGGAGTTCACATGATTTTTTGTGATTCATTGATTTTATTTTTTAACATTCTTTTTTTAGATCTTGAGTTCCAAATTTTCTCTCTCGCTCCTACGCCTTCCCCACACCTTAAGAATACAAGCAATATGATGTAAGTTATACTTGTGAAGTCATGCAAAACATTTCCATGTTAGTCATATTAAAAAAAGAAAGAAAAACAAAGAAAATTTAAAAGTTATGCTTTGATCTGCAGAGTTCATCAGTTCTCTCTTTGGAGGTGAATAACATTTTTCATGATGGGTCCTTTGGAATTATCTTGGATCATTGTATTGATCAAAGTAGCTTCACGGCTAATCATCATTGCAATATTGTTGTTACTGTGTACAGGGTTCTCCTGGTTCTGTTCACTTCACTTTGCATCAGTGCATGTAAGTCTTCCCAGGTTTTTCTAAAACAAACAAAATTGAGAACATAAAAGAAATAAAGGAATACCTTCAAAAATATTAAGTACTTGATCTATAAGAAGACCAGGTAGAGATCTCAACTCAATCTCAGAAAAGAAAACAAATATACTGCAAAGGAACTACCAAAGAAAACTCTTTTGGTTCAGATGGATTCACAAGAGAAGTCTATCAGTCTCTGAAAGAACAGTTAATACCCATACTTCAGAAATTATTTTCAAAATTTGAGAAAGAAAGCACCATACCAGAACACTGTTATGAAACAAATATAGTCTGATACCTAAATCAGGGAAAGATAAAAACATGGAAAGGAAACTATAGGCCAAAATCAGGGACATATCCTCCAACTCCAGGATCAACCATGAGTCCTGGAATTCCCTGGATCCTTCCAACAACCTTCCCCTTTCCAGTTGCTCTGTGCTCTGCATACCTCTCATCTCACCTTTTTAGAAAAGGATCTGGAGCCAGAATAGGCTGATAGATGATAGGTCTTGAAGCTGGTGTCTGGACATGCACAGAAGGCCAGGGAAGGCTGGGGTATAGAGGGATAAGGAGATAAAGATCCTCTTTCCCAGGAAAAACCATGGATGGACTGCCCCTCCTTACTCTATGTCCATCCCACCTACCTGTTCAGGAGATTAGAGGCAACTGGAATAGTCAAATGCCAAGCCTGAACCAAGTTATGTTTTGGCCATGTTGAATTCAAGATATATAAGAGACATGGAAGTTAAGATGTCCAACTGGTGATGTGGGACTAGAGTTTGGGAAAGAGACTGCATCTGGGGAACCTCCCAGCATCAGAAGTATAGTTAAAATGCCTCTAACGTCTGCATTCTCTTAGTTCATATTTGATATTGGGATGAAGTGAGGCACTTGTAAGTCACTGGATGGTTAACAAAAGGCCTGAATTTAGGTTGTTGTTTGTCCTTCATTTTCAGAGAAGGCCAATAGTGATCACAAGGATGATATCTTGACTTGCACATGAATTGGATTTTGGTGAGGCAGAATTGCACAAAGTAGTCAGCTTCACTCTCTTTCAGAGTCATCAAGTCCAGTGGCAAGACAAAAGTCAGGATGACTGGTGATGGCCTGGAATGAGTGGATGACTTTGGCATCTTCAATGTCTAACCAAGCTCTAACTGCTTCATCATACCTGTTTCAGTCACCTTCGTGGCCATTGGAACAAATTATTCTCATCTCAAGAACATTCTATTCCACTGGGAGAAGTCTTCACATGCTTGGGGTAGACATCCCCTTATCTCACCGATGGATATGAGGCCTGTTGGTTACCCTCAACCTGTTTAGACCACAAGACAGTTTTACTATAGTGTGGCCACTGTGCTTGCTACAGCTTCTTAGATCCACCAGTGAAAGCTGGATGACAGGTGGACACCAAAGGTGACTGAGCAGCCCTGAAAAGCATTTGAAACACCCTAACACCAAAGATGCTAGTCCTCCCTGAACATCTCATACACCCTTTGAACTGAGATAGTAGCTGTATGATTAGAGAGAAGGAGATAGATGTGAGAGAGGTTGTGTAGGTAGAAAAGACTGATGCCATATATAGGGTAAAGGTGAGGAGTGAAACTGAACAATCTCATCCTTCCTACAACACATGTAGTTGGTCATCCACTTGGGCCTCTCTAACAGACCTCTAGCAATGAGGTGAGTGGTCTCCTCTAGGATGTGAATCCCCCCTGATCCACTGATTTGATTCTGAGTGAAACTCTTTCCTCCTCTCAAGTGACTGGAATATGTGGCAGATTTTCTTTCTAAAAAGACTTTATAGATAGAAAAATTGACCAAGCCAAGAACATTCTATTGAGTTTGTCCATGATCTTTCCTGATGTTTCTCAGGTTTACTCAGCAGTGGGCAAACCTTGCTCTAAGCCTTCCTTAATGCCACCAATCCCAGCATGTGACAATGGCCTCTGAGCTTTTCCCAGTCATTCTGTGTCCATAAAATGTGAGCCTGTGTTAAGAAAGACCCAAAAATCTTTGAATATTCCAGAAGGCCTGGAATAAAAGGGGGAGAACTTTAATTTATTGTACATAAATGATGGGGAAAAGAAAAGAGTTAAAGTTAATGGGAAGGAGCCAACATTGGAGAGAGAGTAAATGGTGATTCCATAGACAGATTATCAAAGTCAAAAGAAGGATTAGGTTTGGGGAAGAAAGATAAAGAGCTTGGCTTTGGACAAAAGGATGATTAGTATGGCAGGAGAATGAGGGATGGATCAGATAGATAAGAGAGTCAAAATCTGCCCATTTGAAACTTCTATCCAGTTCTGCTTTCTGGAACCAAGAGAACCAAGTCTAATTCTCCCTCCCCCCATGACAATGTTTCAACTACTTAAAGGGTTTTTATCCCCTCAAGTAACTGGAAATGGGAGTAGCTTGTCCAAAAAGACACCTGGGTATGGAAAAAGCTAGGAAGCCTCCAATGAATTGGCCAGTGTAAGGCCTGACATTGGTCTCTTCAGCTTTACAAGGGCTCTACCTTACTGGAGGCCTTCCTCAAGGCCCCCATTTCTCATCTGTAATACTGTCTCCTCTATCCTACCCCACTTGTTCTGGGGCCAGAGAGTCTGAGTCCAAACTTAACAAGGTTTCAGGGATATCACGGCATCAAGGTATGTCTGTATGATTATAAGTCCCAAATGTCTCCACCACAGCCCCCATTCCCTCCAACTGGCTGGCATGTGTTTGCCCCAGGTGTCCCTGAGGTCATATCACTGTGTTCCCTTCCCAAAACCCCACAGTGACACATGGCCCACCCTAAACCCTGAGACCTGGCAAGACTCCACAGGTTCTTGGGGAGGATTCACAGATCTCCGCAAAGCACATAAAAGCATTTAAAGAAGACTTATAGGTTCTTATAGTGAATACACAAGCCAAGTAGAGAAGGTATGAATCTACAAAGAGAATACACAGACCCTGAGCAAGGCTACATAGAAGTATGCAGAGAATGTACAAGTTCTGTACAGAATGCTTCCTAGAGTGAGGTAGAGCCCTGGTGAGGCACAGTCTCTCTCTCTCTCTCTCTCTCTCTCTCTCTCTCTCTCTCTCATTTTTATTTTTTTATTATTAATTTATTTATTTTTAGTTTTCAACATTCACTTCCACAAGATTTTGAGTCCCAGATTTTCTCCCCATCTTACCCCTCCACCCACTCCAAGACAGTGTGCACTCTGAATACCCCTTCCCCTAATCTGCCCTCCCTTCTATCTCTCCCTTCTCTTATCCCCTTCCCCTTCTATTTTCCTGTAGGGCAGGATAGATTTCTGTACCCCATTGCCTGTATATCTTATTTCCCAGTTGCATGTGAAAACAATTTTTCACATTTGTTTTTAAAACTTTGGGTTCCAAATTTTCTCCCTTCCTCCCTCCCCACCTACCCTCATTGAAAAGGCAACCAATGCAATACAGGTTATACATGGAGCACAGTCTCTTTACAGTGTATGTAGTGGTTCTTATAGAGGATGTACAGAGAACAGAAAGGCCCTGAAAGATGCCCAGGCCCTTGATGGAGAATATAGAGAACCCCTTAAGGAGGGTGCCCAGGCTCTACTGAAAATATGCCTGTACTTCCAGTGAATTCATGCCTCTCTGTAAAGAATGCACAGGTTCTGCAGAAGAGACAAAGGGGACAGAACACTTACAGAGGTTGTACAGATTCATGAAGGATGTCCAGGTTATTGCAGAGAATGCACAGGTCTAGCAAAAAATGAACAGGTGGGGGCAACTAGGTGGCACAGTTGATAGAGCACCAGTCCTGGAGTCAGGAGTACCTGAGTTCAAATCTGGCCTGACATTTGAGACTTAATAGCTGTGTGACACTGGACAAGTCAATTTTGTGTCGATTGCCTTGCAAAAAAAAATTGCCCCAATTGCCTCCAAAAAACAAAAAGGAAATAAAAAAGATGAACAAGTGCAACACAGAAGATTCACAGAGGATACTCAGGTTCTTTCTGAAGATGGATGAGCCTCTCACAAAGGTTGCATAGGTTCTTTCAGAGGATACACAGGCTCAATGGAAGATTCACTTGTGCTTTCAGTGGGTACACATGTTACTGCTCTCCAAACTCCTTGTCATGGTCAAGAGGGTTATAAATTAACATAGTGATCATTGGTTTTATCTAGGACTTCATGAAGTCTGAGTAGCTCCAGCTGAAAGCTATGGGGAGGGATCATTTTTGTTCATTTTTTCTGCTTTGGACTCCCAGACTAGAGTACAGATGGGGCAGGGGGGAATGGGGATAGTTTATCTACTACCACCATGCCCCAACCCATCTACAAAAAGAATAGCAAAAGCATCTTAAAGTAGGAACACAAGGCAGTGGGATGCATTCCATATGAGAGGGGAATTATTCCCCCTCTCAGTCTGAGCTGCTTTCCTCTGCCATTCTTCCTGTCACCTTTTCAGAGAACAGGGCAGAGACTAGCAATTGTAATAATGGACATTTCAGCCTTGGAGTTACCTCATGGGTAAACCTGAGTTTGAGAATCCTTAGAGTTCTAAGCCTTCCTGAGTTCTAAGAGGTGGACACCAATCACCCCAAGACAGATTGTCTTAACAACACACTTTTCAGAGGAGGAAGAAGAGAACGGCAAACAGGGTCACCCTGTAGGTGAAAGGCTAAAGCCATGCCGTGACGATCCAGGAGCTTTGGACCTTGCCAACTCTCCATGATTTCACTGTGAGTTGTTCATGTGGTGTAGGTCTGAGGTAAATAGGTGGTATGAAGTCATTGTAAAGTATCTTTACCTCATGGAAGGAGTATAATAAGGAAAATAATGAGCTATTGGAGTGTTTTTGTTTCCCACATTTGTTCATGCACACTGTGAGTTCTTTGAATCTTAATAAAAAGCTGTGCTAGATCATTTTTAAACACTATAAGGAAAAATATGAACAACAAAAAGATGGCTTTAAATCATTAATAATAAGAGAAATGCAAATTAAGACAACCCTGAGATTCTACGTTATACCGAGCAAATTAGCAAAGATGACTAAAGACAAAAATAGTCAGTGTCGGAAGAACTGAAGGAAGAATGGCACACTAAACCATTGGTGGTGGAGCTGTGAATTTGTCCAACCATTATAGGAAAATGATTTGGAATTATGCAAGAAAAGTCATTAGGCTGTTTATATCCTTGACCTGGAAGATATTCCAAAGTGGGGCACATATCCCAAGAAGAGCAAAGATAGAAATGAAGATACAATATATACAAAAGTATTCACAAGAGCATTTTTTTTTGTGGTAGCAAAAACCTCCACAAAAACAAAAATTGGAACCAAAATGTGTGCTTGTCAGCTGGGGAGTGGCTATATAAATTGTGGTACCTGACAATGGATTATTATTGTGCCACTAGAAAAAAATATGAGGAATTCTGAGGAAAATGGGAAGACTTATGTATCTTAGGAATGAACTGCTGCAGCAGGAAGTGAGCAGAAATGAGAAAACAATGTATACAATGGCTACAATAATTTAAATGAAAAGAATGCTAAAAATGAAGTTAAGCACAATGTAGTTATAATGAGCAATCCTGTCTCTGGAGAACAGATGAGGAAATGTACCTCCATCCTTTCCTTGGATAGAAGAAAGAATAGTGGCACTACTGTTGGATGTGGTCATCATGTCAGGTGCTTTTCTTTGTTGCAAAGGAAGGCTCCTAAGGTGAGGAAGAGAAGCAGTAGTACATCTAGAAATTACTGTGATATAAAAACAAAATCATCAGTAAAACTTAGATAGATAAATGCACGCAAAACAATGAATGAGCATTCTTTTTTTTTGTTTCTTCCAGTAAATTGCTTCCCCAATCATTCCGTTTTGTTGTCTAATCTTCAGTCTCTCCCTAGCTCATGCTCTAAGGCCCATAAGCAAGCACATATATCACTATACTTAAAAAAAACATATATTCTCTTGATAACTTCTCATTATCATCCTTATCTCTCCTTCTATTCATAGCTAACCTCTTCAAAAATGTTATCTATATCCATCGCCTCCATTTCCTTCACTCCCATTCACTTTACAATTCTTTACAATATGGCTTCCAATCTCCCCCACTCAACTGAAACTGCCCTCTCCTAAGTTACTAACGATGTCTTAATTGCTAAATACAATGACCTTTTCTCAATCTTCATCTTGTTTGACTTCTCTGGGGCATCTGACACTCCTGACAACCCTCTTTACCTGGACCTTCTGTTCTCCATGGATTTTTATGATACTTCTCTCTTGATTCTCTTCCTTCCTATCTAATCTTAATCTCTTTTCCCTTTGAAGGACTGTCATCTAATCCTCACCTCTTCAAGACTTTGTTTTTGGCTCCATTCTTTTTTTTTTAATTTTTTATTAAAATTCCCATTTCCACAAAATTTTGAGTTCCAAATTTTCTCCCATCTCTCCTCTCCCCTAACCCAAGACAGTGTGCATTCTGAATACTCCTTCCCCTAATCTGCCCTTCCTTATATCACCTCCCCTTCTCTTATCCCCTTCCCCTTCTATTTTCCTGTAGAGAAGGATAGATTTCTATACTACATTGCCTGTATATCTTATTTCCCAGTTGCATGTAAAAACAATTTTTAACATTTGTTTTAAAAGCTTTGGGTTCCAAATTCTCTCTCTTCTTGCCTCCCACCCTCATTGAGATGGCAAGCAACTCGATACAGGTTATACATGTGTAGTCATGCAAAACACTTCCATAGTAGTCATGTTGTGAAAAGCTAACTATATTTCTCTTCGTCCTATCCCATACCCTGTTTATTCTATTCTCTCTTTTGACCCTGTCCCTCCTCAGAAATGCTTGCTTCTGATTGCCCCTCCCCCAATCTGCCCTCCCTTCTATCATCTCCCTCCCTCTTATCCCCTTCCCCCCTATTTTCCTGTAGGGTAAGATAGATTTCCATATCCAATTGAGTGTGTATGTTATTCCCTCCTTGTTAAATCTAATGAAAATAAGATTCACTCATTCCCTCTCACCTTTCCTCACTTCCCCTCCACTGTAAAAGCTTTTTCTTGTCTGTTTCATGTGAGATAATTTACCCCATTCTACCTCTCCCTTTCTCCTTCTCCCACTATACTCTTCTCTCACTCCTTAATTTTATTTTTTGGATATCATCCCTTCATCTTCAACTCACCCTATGCCCTCTATCTATCTGTCTATCTATCTATCCATATATTTTTTTCCTCTAACTACCTTAATACTAACAAAGGACTCATGAGTTACAAATATCATCTTTTCATGTAGGAATGTAAAAAGTTCAACCTTAGTAAGTCCCTTATGATTTCTCTTTCCTGTTTACCTCTTCATGCTTCTCTTGAGTCTTGTATTTGAAAGTTAAATTTTCTATTCAGCTCTGGTCTTTTCATCAAGAATGATTCAAGGTCCTCTATTTCACTGAATGTCAATTTTTTCCCCTGAAGGATTATACTCAGTTTTGCTGGGTAAGTGAATCTTGGCTGTAATCCTATCTCCTTTGCCCTCCAATATTGTATTCCAAGCTCTGTGGTCCCTTAATGTAGAAGCTGTTAAATCTTGTGTTATCCTGATTGTGTTTCCACAATACTTGAATTATTTCTTTCTGGCTGCTTACAATATTTTCTCTTTGACCTGGGAACTCTGGAATTTAGTTATAATATTCCTAGGAGTTTTCCTTTGGGGATTTCTTTCAGGAGGTGATAGGTGGATTCTTTCAATTTCTATTTTACCCTCTGGTTCTAGGATATCGGGACAGTTTTCCTTGATAATTTCTTGAAAGATGATGTCTAGGCTCTTTTTTTTTGATCAAGCTTTCAGGTAGTCCAATAATTTTTAAATTATCTCTCCTGGATCTATTTTCCAGGTCAGTTGTTTTTCCAGTGAGATATTTCACATTGTCTTCTATTTTTTCGTTCTTTTGGTTTTGTTTTATACTGTCTTGATTTCTCATAAAGTCACTAGCTTCCATTTGCTCTATTCTAATTTTCAAGGAAGCATTTTCTTCAATGAGCTTTGAGACTTACTTTTCCATTTGGCCATTTCTGCTTTTTAGGGCATTGTTCTCCTCATCAGCTTTTTGGAGCTCTTTGAACTCATGTCCTCCTGAATCCAGGGCTGGTGCTCTATCCACTGCACCACCTAGCTGCCCCTGAGGCTATTTTTTAAGGTGTTATTTTCTTAGTATTTTTTGGGTCTCCTTTAGCCAGCTGTTGACTAGTTTTTCATGATTTTCTTGCATTACTCTTATTTCTCTTCCCAGTTTTTCCCCTACTCCCCTTACTTGTTTCTCAAAATCCTTTTTGAGCTCTTCCGTGGCCTGAGACTGACTCATATTTTTCTTGGAGGCTTTGGATACAGGAGCCTAGACTTTGTTGCCTTCTTCTGGTTGTATGTTTTGATCTTCTTTGTCACCAAAGATTCTATGGTCTGACTTTTTTTTTTGTGCAGTTTGCTCTTGATCCCAGCCAGTTACTCGAGTTATAAACTCTTTGTCTGCTTCAAGTGTGGAGAAGATACTGTCCCAAGCTTTAGGGGTTTTGTGCAGCTATTTTCAGAAATACTTCTAGGGACCTGTAGTTTTTCAGTTCTTTCAAGGTGCTATGATTCAAGGTGAGGTGTTTACTCCTTTTCTGGCCTGTACTCTGGTCTATGAGTGACCACAAGCACTCTTTTCTGCCTTAGAACCATGAGGAGGATTCCCTCTCCAAGGCTACCACAAGCTCCACCAAGCCAGCACTCCTCCTTGCCCCCAGACTGCTACCCAGAACTGTGACCCGCATCCAAGCACAGGCAAAGCAAGAGAATCCTGCCTCAGCACTAGCAAGGAGATCCCTACAATCTCCCTCTGATCAGCTGCTCAATCCCCCCTCAGTCTGTGAGCCAGCTGCCACCCCAGGGTTGTGCCAGGAGTGGTGCCTCCGTCACCATAGAACAGACCCTTCCTACTGACCTTTGAATTTGTCTTTGGTGTTTGTGGGTTGATAAGTCTAGAAACCACCTCAGCTGCCTGTGATTCAGTCCCTTGAGGCCTGCTGCAGGTTCTCTGAGGGCTGGTGTTTGCCTGTGTGCTCACACTGAACTGCTGCACTCCTCTCCTAGCCCAGCACAACAGATTTTTCCTGCCGATCTTCCAGGTTGTCTTGGGCTGAAAATGCATTTGACTCTGTCTTTTTGTGGGTTTTGTGCTCTAGGATTTGTTTAGAGCCATTTTTTATAGGTATTTGGAGGGGTTTCAGGGAGAGCTCAAGCAAGTCACTGCTTTTACTCCATCATCTTGGCTCTGCCCCACTTTGGCTCCATTCTTTTCTATTTCATTACCCTCTCTTGATGATCTGATCATCAATTCCCATGGGTCCAATCATCACATCTATATAGATGACTCTCAGATGTCTATATTGTCATATAACATGTATGCTCTGATCCACTTTCTTAGGGCCAGGCCTATTACCTATGTCTCTCATAGTTTTAAGGCACTCTATGGAGTTAGTAGGAATTTATTTTCTTGCTATCAGATCAAGTCTCCACTATGCTATGTTCAAGCTATGTTCCCCTCCATTTTTAGGGTCCCAATGACTATCATCTCAGTTCCATTTAACCACTTAACACCAATTGGTTTTTACAAAGGTATAAATGCTTCAAACATATAATAAGAAGAAACACACAAGAATTTCTTCCAACACCTCAGGGCATAATCCCCATCAGCACACACACACACACACACACACACACACACACACACAAGCACACACTGTGAGTGGGGGGAGGGAGATTTTGGCTCAGAATTTAGCTCAATTCCTACATAGCATTGATCCCACCAAGTTCATATCTAAACTGGTATTGCTTCTGCTGGGATGTTATATTCCTTGAGTTGAATGTATGCTCCCCAAGGGTAAGAAATATTTTAAATTCATACTTCTACCTATATTATCTAACAAAGGTCATTGAACATCATAGCCACTTTTAAATGTCTGTTGGATTTTTGACAGAGTTATTAGATTGGCAAATCAAGGAAAACCTGTTGGTAGAATTTTTCCAAATTTTAGAAAAACATTTGACCAAGTCTCATCCTATTCTTGTGGAAAAGACGGATAGATGTGGTTCAGATGAAAGTAAAATTATACAGATCTGTAATTGGTTGACTAACTGGAGGCAAAGAGTAGTCATTAATTGTTTGGTTTCAACTGAGAAGGTCTCCAGTGAAATGTACGTGGAATCTGTTCTCTTTTTTAAATTCAATTTTATTTCATTTTCAATTTTGAATTCCCTTTCTATCCTCCACCTACCCCACTCATTGAGAAGGCAAGAAAAAGAAAACTCATTACAAATATGTATAGTCATGCAAAACAAATCCACACATTAGCCATCTAAAAAAAAAAAAAGGAAGGAAGTGAGGGGAGGAGGGAGGGAGTGAGAAAGAGAAGAAAATATCTTTAAATTTGCTTTCTGAGTCCATCAGTTCTCTGTCTGGATGTGGACAGTATGTTTTGTCATTAGGCCTTTGGAATTGTGATTGGCCACCGTGTTGATCAAAGTTACTAAGTCTTTCAAAGTTGATTTTCTTTACAATATTGCTATTAATTTCCTGGTTCTGTTCATTTCACTTTGCATTAGTTCATACAAGTCTTTCCAGGTTCTTCCTGAAACCATTCCATTCATCATTTCTTTTTTTTTTTTGTAAATAGTATTTTATTTTTTCTAATTACATGTAATGATAGTTTTCAACATTCATTTTTTTATAAGATTTTTAGTTCCAAATTTTTCTCCCTCCCACCCTTCCCCCCCCCCACACACACTAAGAAAGCAAGCAATCTGATATTAGTTATACATGTGCAATTATGTTAAACATATTTCTACATTAGTCATGTTGTGAAAGAAGAAACAGAAAAGGAAAAACCATGAAAAACAAAAACAAAAGTGAAAACAGTATGCATCAATCTGCATTCAGATTCCATAGTTCTTTCTCTAGATGGGGATAGCATTTTCCATCATGAGTCTTTTGGAATTGTCCCCTTCATCATTTCCTACAGCACAATAGTATTCCATTGCATTTATATACCTATAACTTGTTCAGACATTCTTCAATTTATAGGCATTTTGAAGAGATGTTTCCAATTTTCTATTGGCACCACACACAAAAAAATGGCTACTATAAATACATTTGCATGTAATGGGTCCTTTTTTTCTTTCTTTGGTCTCTGGTGTAGACCTAGGAGCAGCATTGCTGCATCAGAATGCGGAGTATAACAGCTTTTGTGGCTTAATTCCAAATGACTTTGCAGAATGGTTGGACTAGTTCACAGTCCCATCAACAGTGCATAGTGTACTCATTTTTGCACAGTCTCTCCAGCATTTGTCATTTTTTTTTGTCACCTGAGCCAATCTGATGAGTGTGGAATGGGAACTCAGAGTTGTTTTAATTTGCATTTCTCCAAATATTAGCAATTTAGAGCATTATTTTTCACATGGCTATTGATGGTTTGGATTTCTTTGTCTGAAAATTATCTGTTTATATACATTGTCCATTAATCAATTGGTGAATGACTTTTTTTTCTTGTAAATCTGACTCAGTTTCCTAAATATCTTAGAAATTAAACATTTGTTAGAAAAACTTACCACAAAGATTTTTCCCGGGGCAGCTAGGTGGCATAGTGGATAGAGCACGAGCCCTGAAGTTAGGAGGACCTGAGTTCAAAGCCAGCCTCAGACCAAACACTTGACACTTACTAGCTGTGTGACCCTGGGGCAAGTCACTTAACCCTGATTGCCTATAAAAAAATAGAAAAAAAAGATTTTTCTTAGTTTCCTGATTTTCTTCTAATTTTACCTACATTGGTTTTGTGAAAAACTTTTTAATTTTATGCAATCAAAATTATTCCAGTTTACCACCTATGAACCCTTCTTTCTTATTTGATCATGAATTCTTCCCCTATACATAGAGCTGAAAGAAAATTTCTTCCATGTTCCAGTAATTTAATTATGATGTCACTCTTTATGTCTAAATTACATGCCTATTCTGACTTTATTTTGCTATGTGATGTTGGCCTCTACCTAGTTTCTGCCAGACTAATTAACATAATATTGAATACTAATGATGATGATGGATATCTGACATGGTTACCTTTTTATTAGAAAAGCTTCTGGCTTAACCACATTATGTATGATGCTGGCTCTTGGTTTTAGATAGATATTACTTATTTATCACTTAAAGAAAGCTTCATTTGTTCCGATGCTTTCTGATGTTTTTAACAGGAATGGGTCTTACAGGTTGTCAAAAGCTCTTTCTGTACCTATTGTAATAATTTTATGATTTTTATTCTTTTTGTCATTGATACGGTCAATTATGCTCATAATTATACTGATATTGAGCCTGCCCTGCATTCTTGGTATAAATCTAGCCTGGGCATAATATATGATCTTTGTGTTATACTGATGTAGTCTACTAGCTAATACTTTATTTAAATTTTTTGCATCAACATTCATTAGAGAATTTGATCCATAATTTTCTTTCTTTCTTTTAACTCTTCCTGTTTTAGATATGAAAAACATGTTTGTATCATGGAAGGAATTTGTTAGGATCCCATCTTTACCTATTTTTTGAGGCAGTTCAGGTTGTGTTTGAATTAATCATTCTTTAAATTTTGGTAGAATTCACTTTTAAATCCATTTGGTCCTGAGGTTCTTTCCCTTGGGAGCTCATTTTTTTTTTACTTTTTCAGTTTCTCTTTCTATGATAGTGTTATTTACATATTACATTTCCTATTAATGCTGTTAATTATATATAATTATGTATACAGATTCTATTAACCTGTATAATTCATTTTTTTGTAAATGTTCATCCATATCATAGAGATTGCCAATTTTATTCACTTATAGTTGGGCAAAATTGTACCTAATAAGTGTTTTTATTTTTTCTTAATTTGTTGTGAATTCACCTTTTTAATTTTTCATAAGGGTAATTTGTTTTTTCTTTATTTTTTTCAAATTAGCTAATGGTTTATCTATTTTGTTGTTGTTTTAAACAACTCTTGGTTTTCTTTATTAATTCAACTTTTTTTTTACTTTTAATACAGTTCATCTCTACTTTGTTTCAGAATTTTTATTTTCAATTGAAGGTTTTTAATTTGCCAGTTTTCTAGTTTTTTTTAGTTGAATACCCAACTTGTTGATCTACTCCTTTTCTATTTCAGTGATGAAAGAGTTTAGAGATTTAACATTTCCCTTAATTACTGCTTTGACTGCCTGCCCACACTTTTTGAAATATTGTCTCATTATTGTCAACATCGTTGATGAAATTATCATTGTTTGTATGATTTTTTCTTTGACCCACTAATTTTTTATTTAGTTATTGTTTTCAATTAACTTTTTATCTTTGCTTCAAAGGCCCTTATAAAATGTAATTTTATTGCATTATGGTCATTAAAAATTATATTTTATATTTCTACTTTTCTGCATTCACTTTTGAGGTTTTTATGCCCTAATACATGGTCAGTTTTTGTGAAAGTGCCATGAGGAGTCGAGCAATAGGCATACTACCTTCTATTCCCTTTCAATGTTCTCTAAAGGTCTATCATATCAAGCTTTTCTAAAATTATCTTTATCTCCTTAACTTCTTTATTTTCTTCTTCTTTTTCTTTTATTGTTCACCTTATCTAGGCCTGAGAGGATAAATCAATGTCTCCACCCATTATAATCTTATTGTCTATTTCTTCCTGTAACTCATTTTTCTTTTTCTTCAAGAATTTAGATTCTATGCCATTTGTTTATAATGTTTAGTATTGCTATAAATTCATTGTCTATGGTACCTTTTAGAAAAATGTAGATTCTTTGCATATCTATTTTAATTGGGTCTATTTTTGCTTTTGCTTTGTCTGAGATCATGACTGCCACTCCTGACTTTTTTTACTTCAGCTAAAGTGTAATAAATTCTACTCCAACCCCTTAATTTTAACTCTGTGTGCATTTTTCTGTTTCTAATGTATTTCTCATAAATGACATACTGTTGGATTTTCTATCTGTTGAGCACTTGTTTTGTTTTGGTGGGTTTTGGGGGGGGGTCTATCCCATTCACAGTTAGAATTTCTGTGTATTTGATATATATACATATATATGTATATATATATATATACATATATATGTGTATATATATATATATATATATATATGTATGTATATACTTTTCTTTTTTCCCTACCCCCCTTTAAGAGTTGGTTTTGCTTCTAATGCTTCCCTTAATCTACCCTCCCTTGTGAACCCTAAACTCTACAAACCCCAATATGAAACAGAGTCTGCTCTAAGAAAAAGACAAAATGAAATTGGGGTACATGTGTCCACAGTTAAATTTTTCAAAGTCATTTGACATGCATTTCATGGGAGTTCAGTCCAAAACTGGCTCAGTTTGGGATTTGGGGGTGTAGTGCTATATGCCCTTCAAAGAGTAGGTGTTCCCAAGGGGGTGCCAATCAACCATAACTGGTTGACATACTAGGAGGTGGGTAGGTTCCTTAGATCACTGAGTCCACAGGGGCCCATATCACCCACCATCAAAGGAAATACCACCTCCCCAGTCTTGGAAGTCTGTCTTCACCCAAACCTGAGTAGGTAAAATCAATTCAGGCCTAGGTTGGAGTTTGACCAAGATAAGAAGATTCAATGCAATCTCATTATCAGAGAAGTCCTTCTGAAGAACTTTGAAGCAGAAGGCTGCAGTTTCCAAGAGACATATTATCAAGAGAAATCATTTTTAACATCCTCTTTTTCTCTCCTTTTCCTTCAATCCATTTCTTTCTTATTTTGTTGTTGAGTAAGATACATTCCTGTACTGTGTGAGTATGTCTATTCTTCCTTCCTTCAGCCAGGTCAAATGAGAGTAAGTTTCAAATTTGGTTTGCTCTCCCCTGACCCCACATGTACATGCATGTGCTTCCCTCCTCCTTGTTGAATAAACTTCTCTTTGTGCATCCCATTTATGCAGATAATTTTTCCCATTATTTCCTCTCACTTCCCTCCTCTCCCAGTGCAATTCTCTTCTCCTCTCCATTCATTTTTCTTTTAAGATCATCCAAATACAACAGAATCACACTTAGTCCTATCTGATTAGACTCCTGGTGACAATAAAGTTCTGAGAAGTTACGTGTATCATCTTCCTGATGGGGAATGGTCCCAAGCCAAGACCTTTGCCCCTTACCCCAAAAAGAATTTGGGTCCCATTTGTCTAAGAGATTCTTCTTGAATTCTCCCACTTGATCAAGAAGGTCTCAGGTCCCCTGAGGCCATATTGGCCTTTCATTGTGGCTAGGCCCAATCTCCCAATTTTCTGTTACCCTTGGCCTAGCCTAGACCTCTATTGTCTTACTTCCCTATGGCTCCAGGCCACTTCCCACCCTTAATCCTATCTAGGCTCCATTCTCTCTTGGCCATGTGGTCCAGGTCCCTGGAGTTCTATTACCTCATAGATTTCTTGGCCACTCCTAGATCCCTCCATAGTTTTTCTGTATATAAGGTCCATCTTGTCTCCATTAAGATGTCAGTATTTTTATAACCTAGCCACTGCTCAGATTTTTGCAATCTAGCCAATAGCTCATAGGTGCTCATATGGTGGATCTTTAATAAACCTTGTCTTTGGCTGAAAGAAGGCTTGGGTCAAATTCTTTCAGGCACGACCTATGTGTCATGATCTTGGGGTCTCGGCTCCCCTAAACCTCTGGACCTCATCATCCCCATATAAAAATGTAAACAGTTTAACCTTGTTTAATCTTTCATTATTTCTCACTCATGTTTACCTTTTTATGCTCTTCCTTACTCTTGTTTTTGCTAGCTTTTCTACTCAGCTCTAATCTTTTTATAAGGAATGCATGGGAGTCCTCTATTTCATTCAAGCTTCATTTTATTTTATCCTGTAATATTATATTCAGTTTTACTAGGCAAGTTATATTAGGCTGTAACTTAATATTCTTTGCCTTCTGGAATATAATATTATTGATTCTCCACTCCTTTGTAAAGGCTACTAAATCATGTGTAATCCTGACTATGTTTCTTTGGTACTTGAATTTGTCTTTCTGGCTTCTTGCAGTATTTTTTCTTTCTTTTGAAAACTCTGGATTTTGGCTATGATGTTTCTGGAAGTTTTCACTTTGTAGTTTCTTTCAGGAGGTGACTGATGGATACTTTCTATTTCCACTTTGTCCTCTGGTTTTAAGAATTCTGGGTAGTTTTAAGATTTCTTGAAATATGACTGATATCTAGGTTCTTTTTAGTCATGGAGTTGGGATAGTCCATTGATTCTTAAAGTTTTTTCTCCTTGATCTGTTTTCTAGGTCAATTGTTTTTGCTTTGAGGTATCTTAGTTTTTTCTATTTTTTCTCTTTTACTTTTTAAAAATATTTTTGTTGCCTCATGCGTGAAGTCATTGGCTTCTATGTGGTCTATTCAAATTTTCAGGGAATTTGTTGCTTGGGCAAAGTTTTGTACCTCTTGTGTCAAGCTGTTCATTGCCTTTCCTTTTCTTTCTTTCCCCCATAGCTCTCATTTCTTTTTCCATTTTTTTCTCAAGCACTATCATTATATTTATAAAAATATTTTAATTTAAAAAAAACACTTGTTTCATCTTTTCTAGAAATTCTAGTTGATTTTGTACCATGTTATGTTTTCCTCTGAGTTGTTGCTTGTAGATGTTTTGGAGTCTTTCTTGTCTTCTGTGCTTATGTCTCAAGTATCCCTGGCACCAGAATAGCTCATTATGGTGTGGTTCTTTTTTTTGTTTGTTCATCCTTCTAGCCTAGTTCCTGACTTTGGATTTGATGTTAGGAATGGGCTCTACTGTGCATCTGGAGAGAATATCTGGGCTGGTCCTGTAGTTATTTTTTTGCGAGTATTGAGTGTTGTTTAATTCCAGGATCTTAGGAACATAATGGAGACTACAAATTTTCAGTGTTCTCAAAAAGGTATGATACAGAGGAAAGACTGGTAGCTGTTTTCTTGGTCTGAGCTCTGCAAGTTCCCAATCTGGGTTTGGGTCTGTGCAAGAGCAAAAGGCTCCTGAACTCTACCTCTATCAGCTGGCTAGAAAACTATTGGTTCAGAGTAGCAAGATTGTAGGTTCCACTTTGGTCTGGGAGTCTTGCCCTGGTTATTCCTTTCCAGGCTGAGGTAGATGCTAGAAATGAGATCCTGTTCTGTGTTATAACATTCCTGCTCCTGTTGCCAACTTTTGAATTTGCTCCTTTATCAATAAACTACCCAGGGCCTCCATACTAGGGATTACTACTCCTTTGTGAAGGTCCTTTTTTCAGTCTAACCTGGATCTGTCATCTAGAATTGGATAGAAAGCAACAAAGCTGCCACTTCATACTTGTCCCCATGTCAGTCCTTGGGCATGGGTCTGGGAGTACACCAGTATGGGTCTGGGACCTCCTCTCACCTTGGTGGATAGTCTTTTCCTTGGTCCTGTGTCCTATGATGTTGGCTTGACAATGTCCACAAGTGTCCACAGATTTCCGTCTGTCTCCCTATCCAAAGCTAGCTTGAAGAAATAACTCAGGGGGAATTTTTCTGGATTTTTTCATCAGGATTCAGTCTGAATTTTCTAGCTCTATTTGAAGGAGTTTGGGGAGGGGAGCTCACCACACTGATTCCTAACACTCTCTATCCAGTGGTTTAGATAAAGGATTAGGTAATGTGTCTATCTCATTTGAGGATGGCATAACTGGGGAGAATAACTACGATTCTGGATGAGTCAAGATTCAGAAAGATCTGAACAAGACAAGCCATACCACCAAACAAAATTGAATACAGTGGAATTTAAATGGGATAGATGTAAAGTCTTACACTTGGGGTCCAAAAAAACCAACTTCACAAGTATAAGATTGAGGAAGTGTGGCTAGAGAGAAATTTCCCTGGGGAAAAAATAGATCTTGGAGTCTTAATGGACTCCCAAGTTCAATGTAGTACCTAAGAAAGTTAGTGCAATGTTAGGCTGAACCAAGAGAGCTATAGTAGCCAGGACTTGGAAAGTAACAGTATAGCAAAAATTGGGTCAGAAGATGATGGTGATTGTGGTAATGATGATGACAAGGATAATGCTGATGTTGATGCTGATGCTGATGATAGCAGCTAACATTTATATAGTACTTATTATGTGCCAGACACTGTGCCAAGTGAATTACAGTGATTATGTCATTTGATCCTCACAACAACTTGGGGAGGTAGGTGCTATTATTATCCTCATTTTACAGCTGAGGAAACTAAGTGAAACAGAGATTAAGTAATATGCCCAGGGTCATACTGCTGATAAGTGAGACCAGATTTGAACTCAGGTTTTCCTGACTCCAAGTCTTAGTTTAAATCTTAGTTTAAAAAGGCCAAGGTCACCCGCTGCATTCTGGGCCACAACAATTTGAGTTGGCATTGCTACCATTTTCTTCTTTTTCTTCTTCTCTTCTCTTTCCTTCATCACATGTGGTCCTTCTGTCCACATGGGGAGTCATATCCTTACATGTGGGTGCTCTATCCAAAGGAATATAATTTTTGGTCACTTATACTTTGTAATTTATCTTTTGGTTTGGGGCTAGATTTTTAAAATTTCCTATTTATTTATTTCATCATTTTTTTTAAAGATGGGAGAAGGGGCAGCTAGTTGGCGCAGTGGATAAAGCATCAGCCCTGGAGTCAGGAGGACCTGAGTTCAAATTTGGCCTCAGACACATAACACTTACTAGCTGTGTGACTCTGGGCAAGTCACTTAACCCCAATTGCCTCACCAAAAAAAAAGAAAGAAAAAGAAAAAAAAGATGGGACAATTAACTCTTTGTCTTGCACAGTTTTAATTTGTGATTTCTTGAAATATGGCTCTGAAAAATACAGGCTATGAAAAAGCCCATCATGATTCAAATGGAGCTACTTAACTAAGCCTTTAAACACAAATCACTCTGGCTTTCATTGAATGGCCAATAATAGGTGCCAGCCCAAGCCTCTCTTGATCACTGTTTGGCTTTCCATGGCTCTGAGCATAAACAGTAATTGCTTTCTGTTCTGGCTAGAAACTCTGAGGGTCTTCCCCCCTCCTAGAATGATTCTTTTATGATGACAGACTAGGCCATCTTTTGTCTCAATTCTTCCCTACAACTTAATCATTAAATGGTTATTGCCTCAGACAAACTGAGACCTGGGAAAAACCTTAGTTTTAAAAGACCAAGGTCATCCACTGCATTTTATGCTGATGGGGTATGGGCCCAAGCCGAGACCTTTGCCCCTCACTCCAAAAAGAATTTGGGTCCCATTTGTCTGCTGGCCCCAGAAAACCCTTAAACTTTCCTTGAACTCACTTACTTGGTCAAAGAAGTCTCAAATGGTTGCCTGAAGTTACTATTATTCCAATTGACTTCCTAGGCCCTATCTCCCAGTTCTTTGATACCCTAATTCCTTGTGTTCCCATCCTTGATATTATCAAGACCCCATTCATCCTTTTCCTTATCTTCTAGGCCCTATCTTCCAGTTTCTTTGTTACCCCAATAAAGCCTAGCCCTCCATTTTCTATTCCCAGATGACCCCATTCAGCCTCCCAGACACTCCCATTGGAATTCTCCCTAAACTCCTCCCCCAGTCACCCCAACTTCAAGATCCTCCTCCCAGCCCCTTCTCTAGTCACTCCAAATTACTTGCCTGTATATAAGATACAACCTGGCTATAGTTTAGGACCTGAGATTTTTTCATGCCGGCTCATCCTATGAGCTTCACAAATGTTCAGATTCATCTTTAATAAACCTTGTCTTTGGCTGAAAGAAGACTTGGGTCAAATTCTTTCAGGCAGGACCTGTGTGTCATGATTTGGGGGTCTCAGCTCCTCTAGCATCTAAACCTCAACAATGCTATGTGAAGATGTGATGAAGGAACTGACAATGTTTAGCCTGGGGAAGAGAAGCCAGAGGACACATCTGATAGCTGTCTTCTAATATTTGTAGGGTTGTCACATGGAAGGAGAAAATGCCCTAGTTCTATTCAGCCCCAAAGGACAGAACTAAGAATAGGGAGGTTGGGGACAGTGCAAAGAAGCAACATTAGACTTGATGGAAGGAAGGACTTCCAAACAATTGGAGCTATCCAAGAATGCAGTGGGCCATCTCAGGAAATAGTAGGCCCCCTTCAAGCAAAGACTGGATGGTCATTTGTTCTACATGTTGCAAGGGGAATTCCTTCTCAGGTACAGCATGGACTAGGTGGCCCCTGAGCATCTGTGATGCCGATTCCTTGAGAACAAATAGGTATTTATAATGAGAGCACAGGCTCCTTGGCAATAATACACCTTGGCTGCAGAGATTAGCAGGTTTTTTTTTCAATAAATCCCCCGAGAACAGATCACAGTGTAACTCCCACTGAGGGGCACAGTGATTCATAGCTTACTCCAAATCACCTCTCTCATCAACCTAGGAGTCCCTAATGAGCTCTGGTTGCCACAGATTAAGATTGAGATCTACAGGCATGTGTCTCAGACATTAGACCCTCCAAGAAGCTGTTGCATTTTCTGTTGATGATTTTATCAGTTCCCAGAAAGTGACTTTGAGGTTTTGGTACTAAAGACACTCAAAGAGCCTCAGAATAGCCCAGTCATGATGACTGTGCAGTCCTCCTGCTGCACAGCATATCTGATCCCCAAAACTGCCTTAGTCCAAAGGCATTTCTCTGACACCTCCCCAGATTTCATCCCTGAAAGTATGATGTCAATGTCCCTCTCCCCAACACACTGGGTAACAAAACCATCAGAGACCAGAATCTATCCCCCATGTCATTCTGAGCAAAATACTTTTTACAGTTTTCCCAGGGTGAGGTTATCTAAAACCTTTCATTGGACACCTTCTGGGACAAGGATTTCTCTTTCTTTCCCAATAGTTAACATCCAAACTGGGAGTTTTCTCACCTGGATGACCTTGGAAAGTCATTTAACTTCCCTAATCCTAATAGTAGAGAGTTTAAGCACATAACTTTTGAGATCCCTTTCATCTACACACACTCACACACACACACACACACACACACACACACACACACACACACCCCTCCTGTGGAGGAGGGGCCAGCCATCTCCATCAACTGCCACCAACTGGCACTCACAGGGCAGGCAAGCCAGCCCAGCTGAAGCAACAGGGTACTCTGAGGGATGAACAAAGGCAGCATTTAACAAGCAACTAGAACCACCATCACCACCTTGACCACCATCTCCTTTCAGATCCATGTAGATACAGCTCAGGATCCTGAACTCCAAAGTGTTAGGAATGAGGGCAACTAGGTGGTGCAGTAGATGCAGCACTTGCCCTGGATTCAGGAGGACCTGAATTCAAATCTGGCCTCAGACACTTAACACTTACTAGCTGTGTGACCCTGGGCAAGTCACTTAACCCCATTGTGTAGACAAAAAAAATTAAATACCAAAGTGTTGGGAGTAGCAACATTTCCAGCCTGTAGTCCACAGCCATATCATTCTGGGAAACCCTCCCTGAGGGGATGCAACCTGGCAATCACCTCTGCAGGGCTACAACCTCAACTTCTAGAGACACAGAAAACAAAAGGTCTTGCCACCAAAGTCCTTGGTACTATCAGATGGTTAAACATAGAAGGTGATAGAACTTTATCAGTGGAAATGACATTTAACAATAGTCATGACCATCTGCTTTGCCACTGCACCTTAAGGACCATGGGACCTTTCTGTCTGACTTGCAGTTGAAACCTTCCATGTGTGATCTCTTCACAATTAGAATGTGAGCTCCTTGAGAGTAGAGACTATCTTAACTTTCTGCTTATATTCTCAAGGCTTTGATGAGTGCTTTGCACATAACAAACAATTAATAAATGCTTTCTTCATTCATTCATTTTCATTTGTTTCATGCATCAATTCACATACATACACACACTGCTCCTAGTTTTGTCCTGTAGGGCCAATTAGAATGACCTTTGGTCCCTCTTAGATTTAAGGTATCTAAAGTTAGTTCAAGTTCATCCCATTCCCAGAGGAAACTGAAGTATACTGCTTCCCCCTGAGGTTGTAAAGGCTCAACACAAGAAAGAACTTCCCCACTATTAATGTTGTCCAAAAGCACAAGAAACTCAATAAACGGAATAAGCTCAAAGCTCTCCCTAAGTCACCCCACCTCCAGTCTTTTCTCCTGTCTAAACTGAACATGCTATCAGAATTATCTTAAAACCAACTTGGACTGAATTACTCCCCTGCTCAAGGAGCTTCAGTGGCTCCTCATTACTCAGAGTGTCAAGGTTTAGATTCTAGGGTTGCTGGGACCCCGCAATCACCACATGTGGGTCCTGCCTGAAAGAATTCAACCTAAGTCTTCTTTCAGCCAAAGACAAGGTTTATTAAAGATGAGCCAGATAGGCCAGATTCTTAAGGAATCTGACCATTTGTGACACTCGAGAGTGGGCATGAGGAAATCTCAGCCCTTAAATGGTGACCAGGATGGATCTTATATACAGCAAGACTATGGGAGGGATCTGGGAGTGATCAAGTAGTTTTTTGGTGACTGGAGGTGGGGGCTGGGAGAAGGGGCATCTTGATGGGAATGGCCAGTACTGGAAGAGGAGTTTAGGGAAGATCTTGAAGCTGGGGTGATTGGGGTGGGTCCTGGGAGAATCCCAAAGGGAGTGTCTGGGAGGTTGAATGAGGTCAACTGTAAGATAGGGCCTAGAAGATGAAGAAGAGATTGAATGGGGTCTGGATAAGATTAAGGATGAGAAATATAACCCAGGACTATAGACAGTAGAGGACTAGGCTTAATTAGGGTATCAAAGAAGCAGGAGATAGGACCTAGGCAATAAGGGAGAGCCAGTTGATAGGAATAATAATCAGAAGACTGCTAGACTTTCTTGACCAGGTAAGTGAATTCAAGGAAAGTTTAAGGGTTTTCTGGGGCCCATAGACAAATGGGACCCAAATTCTTTTTGGGGTGAGGGGCAAAGGTCTCTGCTTGTTCCCAGACCCCATCAAGAGGATAAAGTCCAAATTAACACACCTCTCTAACTTTATATTACAGTACCCTTCTCTAGGGATTCTATGTTCTAGATAAACAACTCCATCAAATATCTGGAAGATCTCAAAACCTCAGATTCTCACTGCTTGAAGGGAGATCATGGTCCATCTAGCCAGAGACTTAACTAAGGATGGGATGACCAGAGCTTTACCCCAAGGCAAGGAAGTTTTGAGGATATAGAACTTTTAAAAGATGATTTTATAAGATTATTCCATTTTAAGATGTGTTACATTTATGTTTTAGTGAGATCTTAGGTTCAAAGAGCTACAGCTGGAAGGGCCCTTGGAAGTCATCTAATCCCAACTCCTTATTTTTACAGATGGAGAAACTAAGTGTCAGACCTTAAGTGCCTAAGGTCACATAGCTAGTAAGTGTCAGAGGCAGGATATTTTCACCCCTTCAACAGTATAGAGATGGTTTAGCAATAAAAATTAGTTAATTTGGGAAGATTCTAGATGGTGTGTCTCCCACTGCCCTGAAACCAGACCAGATGAGTCTTTCACTAGGTGGCAGACTCACCTGCCCTGATAAGTTGGGGCTTCCCCCAAACTGTCACTCTTTGTGAGGGTGATGTCCAGGATTTCTGTCCAGCACTGTCGAATTGAGAGCAAGTTTTTATCTGGTGCCAAGATTTCTTGTTATACCTCTACATCTAGACCTTTTAAGGGCTGCTTATCCAACTTTGGTGTCCATCTTTTACCCAAATCTCACCTGGGGCTCCAAGAAGCTGTAACATGTGCAGCAGCCACACTCTGGTAAAATCATCCCATAAATTGGGCTAAGCCAGGTTGAAGGTAACCTACAGGCCTTAAACCAGTTGGAGAGTTAGGAGGATGTCTACCCCAAGCATGTGAAGACTTCCCCTGATGGAATGGGTGGTGAGAACAATTTGGGCCAACAGGCCATGAAGGTGGCTGAGCAGGCATTGTGGAGCACTTTGAACTTGGCTAGACATCAAAGACACCAAGGTCATCCACTGCATCCCAGGCCATTGCTACTTATCTTTTGTTTTGCCATCAGACTTTGATGATTCTGGAAGAGAGAGAGAATCCAATTCACGCATAAGTTAGGACATAACCCTGTGATGTCACTGGTCCCCTTCAAAACAAAGGATGAACAAACACACTCCTGAACATGCTTGGAGACCCTCCTCACTAAGGGTTGCAGAATATGGCAAAAAGAAAACAGGAGGTGGGGAATGGTTGTAGCTTGCCTTATTTGTCTGGTAATAAAATAATTGAGGGATAGAGAGTATACCAGGTTGTGGGAACTTGCAAGCCACAGTGGTGTTAATGGATGACAGTTAGCTAATAATGCTTACAATAGCCAAGAAGCATTGTTGCCAGGCAAGGACAGGGGCATAGGGGTGCTCAGCTTGCTCCTTACATTTGACTGAGTAGGGGTAAAGGAAAAGTAGGGCTTCAATCAGGGCACCCAGGCCAGAAGAATGGGATGCCTAAAGGGGTGGTGGGTTCCCTTTCCTTGGAGGAGTGCAATCAAAGGCTGCATGAATAGTTTTAGGGTATATAATAGCAGGGATTCTTATGGGTTGGACTTAATGGCTGCTAAGGTTCTTCCCAACTGTCAAATTCTATCATTCTTTGAAAGGGTGTCAGTCATTCAGCCTCAGCTTGAACTCCTTGAGTGGCAGGGAGCACAGTACTTCATTCTTTAATTGTTCAAGGTACATTGGCTAAACTAGCTAACATCTTCCAATTTGATTAGACAGAAAAAAATGCAGTATTGAACCTTTACACCCCTCTGACTATCCCAAAGATTTCAAATAGAGCTCTATGAAGACCTTTCAATGGGGCTGATAGCCATACCATCTGAGGATACAGCTTCTTAGGTATTCAACCTCAACACCATGGCAACTAGGTGGCACAGTGGATAGAGTGCCATGCCTGGTATCAGGAAGACCTGAGTTCAAATTCTGCCTCAGACACTTATTAGCTATGTGATCCTGGGTAAATCATTTAACCTATGTTTGCTTCAGTTTCCCAATCTATAAAATGGGGATAATAATATCTACTTTCCACAGTTGTGATGATCAAGTAAGAGAAAAACTGTAAAGTGTTTAGCATAGTGCCTGACATTATATAAATGTTAGTTATCATTAAAGCAATCGGCTCTTTATATTGTAGTAATCTTCTGGCTAACCTCCCTTATACAGGTTGCTGGAGAGTTTCAAGTTCCTAACCTCCTACTGACTTCATTGGTAGCTGCAGTCAAAAGTTATTTGATGCTATGGGAACCAACTGGCAAGTCTAGAGTAGGAGCAAGGCTCAGGGAATGCAAAGTGTGTCCTCTCAAGGGGTCAGGTGAGTATTATACCCTACCTTGGATACCTAGATCATGAATAGACATAAACACTATGAACAGGGATGGACCAAACTCCTTGCCTACCATTCCTCATTTAATAATCCCCTCCACTCCACCCCCCATCACCATCCCCTTCAGGAATATAAGCTCTCATCCTGAGCCCAATACATCTAAAGCTCATTCCTTTCCCTCTTGGTGCTCTAATGTTCTACCCCACTCAAAAGACATGAACTTGTCACTGGAATAAACTGCCACCAAGTGAAGGTAGGTGGTTTCAGCATAACTTCCAGGAATCCAGGATCTGAGAGTGATTCCTGAAATTAGCCATAGCCATGGCTAACTGAGGTCATGAATTTTCTAGATATTTCTCTTTTAGTAAAAATGTAACTTTTTCATTTTCCAAAATATTTGTCCTTAAACATTACTAACAATGAAATGTGAGACTTTCTTGCATAGAATATAAGATTCTTGACCATAACAGTTATTTGTTTTTATTTTTGTATCCTTAATACCTAGCAATGACTTGCTTAAAATGAACATATAAATGTTTCTTGATGTGAAGTCAAGTGAAGTGAATTTTATTGATGATACCACCATTCCTCCCAGTTATCCAGGGTCATAAACTTCAGTCATCTTTGACACTCCACTCTGCTCCCACCCCCAACCTCACATTTTCCAGTATTTTTTATAGGTCCTTTGTCAAGGATATGTGGAGTAACATGGAAAGAATCCCACAGACTGGAGAGATATGGAAGAATTTCAGTCCACCATCACAGAAGAGATAAAAGATAATACTCATAACCATGGTTCACATTTATATAGCTCTTTAAGGGTTACAAAACACTTTGTAAACATCATCTTATTTGATGTTCACAACTCTGTGAAATAGGTGCTACTATCATTCCCATTTTACAGATAAGAAAATCAAGGCTGAGAAAAATTAAGTGAATTTCCTGGGGTCACATATCTAGTAAGCTTCTGAAGTAGAATTTGAACTAAAGACTTCCTGACTTCAAGTCTGCCATTCTGACTGTTATGCCATCCAACTGCCTCTTACCATTTGATCTATTCAAGAATCCACTTTTTGAGAAAAGAAAAAGCAGATGGGATGGGGGTCATGTGGAGATGTCTCTAAAATCAAAGGCAGGGGAGGGGAAGAGGTAGGAAAGCATGATGCTGTTTAATTATATCTAAACTGTTTTTCTGAAAAGCTGCTAGCACCCCAGAACCTTTGTATGAATGCATGCTGGCTCCCTGACTATTCTAGGTAAGCAGCTAGATCTAGGTAAGCCACAGTTCTTGGTCACTAGATGGTGTGATACTGACAATGACCAGATACCCAGGTAACTGTTGCCACTTCTCCTTTCAATGGCATTTCTGGTCAGGTCATTGAAATTTTGAAATGTGTACAATAGCCACTAAAGACCAGGGAATCCAGAGATATTACAGTCACCCAGAGGCATCCTTTCCATGTCACTCATGTCCTAGATGTGTTAGTCTCAATGGTTGGCTTCTTTACCTATAGAATCTCCAAGTTAGTTGGAGTATCAGAAGCCACCTAGTTTAATCCATTCCCAAACAGGAATCCTGCTTGAAACAGCTGCAATATAGTGGTTTTCCAGCTTCTGTTGGAAGACCTCCACTGAGGCAAAGGCCATCATATTGTGGGGCAACCCATTCCACTTTGGGGCAGCTTGGAAGGCTAAGAGAGTTTTTCTAGTTTTCACATCATACTAGAATCTGCCCTTTAACTTATCCCTAATTCTGCCTTTTCAGGAAAAGCCACACACATCTAATTTATCTTCTGCGTAGTCATCTTTCTTTTTTTTTCAATCTTTCAAATACATGAAGGTTTTTTCTTATCAGGTGGCCACAATCTGAAATTTCTTTTTTTCCAAAGAACTTTGATCAGAGACAAGGAAGGAAGAAAACCAGGACCTCACCCTGGGTTAACTTGGAACTCAGGTTTACGGTCTCTAGCACTGCCTCCTCTGTTATCCTAGTCCCTCTAGAGTCAGAGAGGATGATCCCAAGGTCAAGGAGTTCTCTGCTATGGACCTATCTTTGGACAAGAGTGACAGAAGTGTTTGTGAATGAGGCAGTAGTGCCAATCTCCCACTGCACTCCCCTCCAACTTGTGGGTTTTTGCCACACATGCTCCAGAGGTTGCATTGTTGTGTTCATTGACTGAAGTCACACAGTGACACATAGCTCATTATAAACCCTGGGAGTAGTTCCAACTGGCAAGACAATGCAGGAACTAAAGAACACATGTAGAGCTCTGTAGAAATCAAAGATGAGATTAAATCATAGAATTAGAACTAGAAGGGACCTCAGAGGTCATCTAGTCCAATCCCCTTATGGTACTTGTAACCTGGTTTTCAAAACAGGAACATTTTGCATAAGAATCTCCTAATTGATAGAAAGAATGAGTCAATACTGAGTTCCTGCATGAGGAGTAGAACTGGCATGAGAGCTTTGGAAGGGAGAGAGATTTTTCATCCCTACTTATAGAGACACACACAAGCAGCTCCACATTCTTAAAACTGATTCCAAGGAGCGAAAAGAGACAGACTCTCTTTCTGGGAAAGAAAAAGGAGAGGCTGAGTCCTTAACATGTCCGTCATTTCCAGCTTACCTCTCTAGACACTTCAGGGAATTTCCCATCAGTGAGATTGTGTCCTTTCCTTTGGGTGATGGATATCTGAGCTCATTCTCATTCGAAGAACTCATTCATTTATATTTCTAGGTATGTACTACTGTCTAAAATTTAAATTTCTCCTTGCTATGCACTTAGATAAATATTCACAATTTGCGATAGTCTTTTGTGTAACTAGTGTTTGGTAGTAATGAGTCAAGCCTGCAGGTAAAAGCTTTGGGTATCCTCAACCTTCAAAAGGTAGTGCCTAGAGGAGCTACCAGCTTTATCAGTTTTTAACCTAAAAATATACTTCTGTACCAGAAATATCTGTGGAGGCAGGGGGAAATAGGTATAATCTTGGTCTAGTAGTCCCCTCTTAGAGAAGAACTGAGTAGCAGGCCTTCTTATTCCTTTTCCTGCTCCCTTCCAGGCAGGAATCAAAGTTTCCCTAGGAGTAATGTGGATAAGATTCCAGCAATATCTATCCCTACGAGCAATATTTAGACAATCCTTGGACAGAGGCAGAACCAAGATGGTGGAGTAAAGGCAGGGACTTTCCTGAGCTCCCCCTCAAACTCCTCCAAATGCCTCTAAATAATGACTCTAAACAAATTCTAGAGCAGCAGAACCCACAAACAGACATAGTGAAACAATTTTCCAGCCCAAGACAGCTTAGGTCAGCAGGAAAGGTCATTGCACCAGGGTGAGAGATGAGTGCATTTCAGTGCAGGCCATGCCAGCACAGACTGGACACTAGCAAAACAGGAGCAGGCCTTGGGGTGACTAACTCACTGGTGGCAGTGGAGGTTTCCAGACCTCTCAGCCCACAGACTCCAAAGACAACTCAGAAGGTCAGCAGGAAAGGTCTGTTGGACCTGGGTGAGAGTGGAACACAGTCCAGCACAGGACAAGTCAATATAGACACAGCCCCAGCAAACCAGGAGCATGCCTTAGGAGCCACTGAATCAGGAGTGGCAATGGCTGCTTCCAGAGTATTCAACCAACAGACAGCAAGGGGGTCGAACACCTGGTGAGGAGACTACTGGAGTCCCTGCTGTTACTGGGGGCAGGACTCTATCATTTTGCCCATACTCACATCTGGGTCACAGTCCTGGGTGGCAGTCCCAGAGTAAGGAGGAGTACTAGCACACCAGAGCTTGTGACCACAGTGCAGCAGGGACTCTCCTCATAGTTCCAGGGCAGAAAAGAGTGCTTTTGGTCACCCACAGACCAGAGCACAGGATAAGAGAGTAGCAAACACCTCTCCTTAGATCATACCACTTTGGAAGAACCAAAAACATAAAAGTACTTAGAAGTATCTCTGAAAATAGCCACACAAAACATCTGAAACTTGGGACAGTGTGCCATCCATCCTAAAAGCAGAGTCGTACTTTAACAAAGAGATAAAATCAAGTAACAGGCTGGGGAAATGAGCAAACAATAGATAAAAATTCTGACCATAGAAAGTTATCATAGTGACAATGATGATCAAAACACACACTCAGAAGAAGGTCACAAAGTCAAAGCTCCTACATCCAAAGCCTCCAAGAAAGATATGAACTGGTCTCAGGCCAAGGAAGAGCTTAAAGGAAAATTTAAAAATCAAGTAAGAGAGGTAAAAGAAAAATGGGGAAGAGAAATGAGAGTGATACAAAAAAAATCATGAAAAAAGAGTAAATGGCTTGATAAAGGAGACACAAAAAAATACTGAAGAAAATAACACCTGAAAAAACAGATTGGGCCAAATGGTAAAAGAGGTCCAAAAAAGGCAAAGAGTAGAAGAATGCCTTAAAGAGCAGAATTGGCCAAATGGAAAAGGTGGTACAAAAGCAGAGTGAGGAAAATAATTCCTTAAAAATTAGAGTTGAGCAAAAGGAAGTTAATGACCTAATGAGAAATCAAGAAATAATAAAACAAAACAAAAACAACTTTTTGTAATTTGGTTAAAGCTAAAATAATTTGCATATTGTTATTGTTTTAATGTGCAAACTATCCAAAAAACTTGTTTGGGTTACGTATAGCTTGCTGAGAATTTGCAAGTGTATAGAAATCTCTAATGATTGGCTTTTTACACTAGCACAAATTTAAGTTTGAGATATAAATTCTGCAAAAAGTTTTTCCTAAGCTGTGATTAATTAAACTTTCTGTTTGAGGTAGGATTTTATTTTGAGTTGTCTGATGGATCATCATCCATCAATAATCAATAATACACCATCTAAGAGAAATGCCACAAACTACTCAGAGAATGTGATACTGGTGGGAAGTCAGCATCTGGAAAAGTTGAGAGGACAATTTTAGCCTCAGTCAAATAGGGGGTCCTCCTGGCTCAGTTTCCCCATTATGTTCCTTTGAAAAGGAATGTTGCCCACCTAGCTATTCCTGAGTCTGGCTATGAGGTTGGATTTGATACTGCATGGTTGGAAAACTGAGCTATCTGAATCCAAACAAAGATAAGGATGTTTTATCCTGTTATTTGGGCATTGCAGTCTTGTCTGTCAGATTTCTGTCTTCCAGACTACAGGCCATTCACCTACAGTTGATAACAAACAGCAGGGACCAGTCAATGTCCCCCCATCATTCCCTGGATGCAGTCTGTGCTTGGTTTCTGTCAACCTCCTCTTGGGACCCCCTTGAGGTAGGGACAGCTCTACACCCCTTGCCAGCAGGAAGCAGTTTCAGAAGCTGAGACCTTTGTCCCTTACACCAAAAGAATATGGGTCCCATTTATTTGAGGGGGGGAATGATGAGGATGGGATCTAGACCCCTTGGACTTTCCCTCATGGCCAAATTGGTGTTTACCTGAGGCTATAATTCCATCAACTGGCCTTTCATTATGAGTACAACCAATCTCCCAATTCTTTGTTACCTTTAACCTAGCTTAGCCCTCCATTGTCTTATCTCCCTATGGCCCCAGGCCACTTCCCACCCTTAATCCTATCTAGGCTCCACTCTCTCTTAGCCACATGGTCCAGGTCCCTGGAGTTCTATTACCTCATAGACTACTTGGCCATTCCTAGATCCCTCCCATAGTCTTTCTGAATATAAAGTCCATCTTGTCTCCATTAGGATACTCAGATTCCTAAAATCTAGCCACTGCTGAGATTCTTGTAATCTAGCCAATAACTCACTAATGTTCAGACTCCTTAAAAGTCTACCTAACATGACAGATGTTCTAATAAACCTTGTCTTTGGCTGAAAAAAAAAAGAAAAGAAAATCATGAAAAATGAATCAACAGCTTGCTAATAGAGACACAAAAAATACTGAAGAAAATAACACCTTAAAAAACAAATTGGGTCAAATGATAAGAGATTCAAAAAGCCAATGAGTAGAAGAATGCCTTAAAAAGAAGAATTGGCCAAATGGAAAAGGCGGTACAAAAGCATACTGAAGAAAAAAATTCCTTAAAAATTAGAATGGAGCAAAAGGAAGCTAATGACTTTATGAGAAATCAAGAAACAATAAAACAAAACAAAAAGAATGAAAAATAGAAGACAATGTGAAATATCTCATTGGAAAAACAACTGACCTGGAAAATAGATCCAGGTGAGATAGTTGTAAAATTATTGGACTACCTTTATTGAAATTATCAAGTAAAACTGCCCTGATAGTCTAGAACCGGAAGGGAAAGTAGAAATGGAAAGAATCCACTGATCACTTCCTGAAAAAGATCCCAAAATGAAAACTCCCAGGGATAGTATAGTCAAATCCCAGAACTTCTAGGTCAAGGAGAAAAATATTACAAGCATCTAGAAAGAAACAGTTCAATTATCATGGAGCCACAATCAGGATAACTCAAGATTTAACAGCTTCTATTTTAAAGGATCAGAGAGCTGAGAATTTGATAATCTGAAGAACAAAGGTTCCAGGATTACAATCACAAATCAGCAAAACTGAGTATAATCCTTCTGGGGGAAAATAGACATTCAATGAAATAGAGGACTTTCAAGCATTCTTGATGAAAAGACCACAGCTGAATAGAAAATTTGACTTTCAAATGTAAGACTCAAGAAAAGAATAAAAAGGTAAACAGGAAAGGGAAATCATAAGAGACTTAATAAAGTTAAACTGTTGACATTCCTACATGGGAAGGTGATACTTGTAACTTGTAAGAACTTTCTCATTATTAGGAGAGTTATAAGGAGTATATATAGACAGAGGGCGTTGAATATGGTGGGATGGGTGGGAGTTGAATATGAAGGGATGATATCTAAAAAATAAAATTAAGGGGTGAGAGAGGAATGTAGTGGGGAAAAGAGAAAGAGAGAGGTAGAATAGAGTAAATGATCTCACATAAAAGAGGCAAGAAAAAGCTTTTACAGTGGAGAAGAAGAAGGGGGAGATGAGGGTGAGTGAGTGAACTTTACTCTCATCAGAATTGGCTCATAAAGGGAATAACATATACACTCAATTGGGTATAGAGATCTATCTTACCCTACAAGAAAGTAGGAGACGTAGGGGTTAAGAGAAGGGGAGCTGATAGAAGGGAGGGCAGATTGAGTGAGGGGATAGTCAGAAGCAAAACACTTTTGTGGAGAGACAGGGTGAAAGGAAAGAGAAAATAGAATGAGAGGGAATTGAATGGAGGGAAATAGAGTTAGCAATAGTGACCGTGAAAAAAAAATAAGCAAGTTTCTCTGATTTCTCATTTCTCAAACATATAGAAAATTGAGTCAAATTTATACAAATAAGATCCATTCCCCAACTGATAAATGATCAAAAGTTATGAATAGTTTTCAGATGAAGTAATTAAAGTTATCTATAACCATATAAAAATATTCTAACTTACTATTGATTGCAGAAATGAAAATTAAAACAATTCTGAGGTACTACCTCATACCTATTAGATTGACTAATAGGACAGAAAAGGAAAATAACCAATGTAGGAGGGAATGTGGGAAAAATGACACATTAATGCACTGTTGGAGAAGTCATGAACTGATCCAACTATTCTGTAGACTATTGTAACTATGCCCAAAGGGTTATAAAACCATGCATACCCTTTGACCTAGCAATACCACTACTAAGTCTGTATCTCAAAAGAAATAAAAAAACAAAAAGGAAAATGACCTATATGTACAAAAATATTCATAGCAGCTCTTTACTGGTGGCAAAGAATTAGAAATTGAGT
Source organism: Vombatus ursinus (assembly GCF_900497805.2). Taxonomy (NCBI): domain Eukaryota; kingdom Metazoa; phylum Chordata; class Mammalia; order Diprotodontia; family Vombatidae; genus Vombatus; species Vombatus ursinus. Next base: position 2,828,082 of record NW_020952097.1, read on the forward strand.
GGATGTCCATCAAATGGGGAATGGCTGAACAAGTTGTGTGGTATATGATTATGATGGAATGCTATTCTGTTATAAGAAATGATGAGCAAGATACTCTCAGAAAAACCTGGAAAGACTTACATGAGCTGATGCAAAGTGAAATGCACTGTGTACACAATAACTGCAATATTGTGCAATGATCAGCTGTGAATGACTTAGCTATTCTCAGCAATACAGTGATCCAAGACAACTCTGAAGGACTTACAATGAAAAATGCTATCCATCCCCAGAGAAAGAACCGATGGTGTCTGAATAGAGATGGAAACACACTTTTTTTAAACTTTTTTATTTTGATTGAGTTTTTGGTCTACATTTTCTTTCACAACATAACTATTATGCAAATGTTTTGCATGACTATACAAGTATGACTTATATCAAATTGTTTGCCCTCTCAATGAGAGAAAGGAGTAAAGGGGGAAGGGAGAGAACCTGGAACTGAAAGTTTTAAAAAGGAATGTTAACAATTGTTTGTACAGTCATTCTCCAATTGATAAATGGGCAATGGATATGAACAGGCAGTTTTCAGATGAAGAAATTAAAACTGTGTAACCATATGAAAAATGCTCTAAATCACGATTGCTTAGAGAAATGCAAATCAAAACAACTTTGAGGTACCACATTACACTTATCCAATTGACTAACATGACAAAACAGATAAATTATAAATATTAGAGAAGATGTGGGAAAATTGGAACACTAATGCATTGGTGGTGGAGTTGTGATATGATCCAACCATTCTGGGGAGCAATTTGGAACTTTGCCCAAAGGGCTATAAAAATGTGCATACTCTTTGACCTGGCAATACCACGTCTAGGTCTGTATCCCAAAGGGATCATAAAAATGGGAAAAGGACCCACATGTACAAAAATATTTATGGCAGCTCTTTTTGTGGTGGCCAAGAATTGGAAATTGAGGGGATGTCCATCAATTGGGGAATGGCTGACCAATATTATTGTTCCAAAAGAAATTATGAACAGGCAGACCAGAAAAACCTGGAAGGACTTATATGAACCAATTTTGAGTGAAGTTAGCAGAACCAGGAGAACTTTGTACAAAGTAACAGCAACATTGCGCAATGATTAGCTTTGGTAGACTTAGCTCTTCTCAGTAATGCAAGGATCTAAGACCATTCCAAGAGACTCATGATGGAAAATGCTGTCTACATCCAGAAAAATAACTATGGAGTCTGAATGCATACTGAAGCATGCTGTTTGCTCCCTTTTTTTTGTTTGTTTCTTCTTTCTCATGGTTCCTCCCATTTGGTTCTAATTCTCCTTTACAACATGACTAATGTGAAAATATTTTTAATATGAAAGTATATGTAGAGCCTATATCAGATTGCATGCCTCTTAGGGAGGGCAAAGGGGAGAGTGAGAGAGAAAATTTAGAACTCAAAATCTTACGGAAGTGAATGTTGACTAAACTAAAAATTAATTTATTAATTAGTTTTTTTTTTAATTGTACTTGTAACTTGTGAAAAATAAAATACTAAATTAAAAATGTAAAAAGAGAAAACATCCTTGGAGGCAGGTGCTACTATGATCTCCATTAAGTGACTTGCCTAGGGTCATACAGCTAATAAATTTAGAACTTGAACTCAGTTATTCCTGACTCCAAGTGTAGCATTCTCTCCCCTATGCTACCTAAGTGCTTCAGTCATCCTTGACCTTTCCTTTTCTCTTACCCTCCATATGTAATCAATGACCATGTCTTATTGATTCCACTTCTACAACATCTCTCCTCTGTCTCTTTCTCTGCATGCAAGCAGACCATCACCACCCCAGTCCAGACCTTATTATTTGAACTATTGCCATACCTTCCTTATTTGTCTACCTGCTTCTGATTTCCCTTATCCAATCTATGTTCCACCCAGCTGCCAAAATAATATTCCTAAAGCACAGGGCTGACCAATTTACTGCCAAGCTCAAGTAGCTTCAGTGACTCTCTATGGTCTTTATTTTTATTTCTTGAGACTGGGTCTCCCTCTCTTACCCAGACTGGAAGTGCAATGGCTAGTCACAGGCCTAAGTCCACAACTAATTGACACCGGAGCTTTGATTAGTTCCTTTTCTGATCTGGGCCAGGTCACCATTCCTTAGGTAGTCTAGCACCCCCTCCCCCTCATGGGCTTACCATATTGATTATTGATGTCAGGTTTAGTCTAATGACATCTTATCAGTTTGGCAGAGTGCATTTAACAAATTAATTCCAGGACTGAGCTCAATCAATCCACCAGCCTTAGCTTCCCCAATAGCAGGGAGTGTAGATGTATACCATCACACACAGCCCTCTGCATTGGCTTTGAAAGAAAATACAAATTCTTCACCTTGGTATTTAAATCTCTCCACTATATTGTTCTATCTTACCTTTCTAGACTTGTCTCACATTATACTCCTTCATGCATTCTTCATTCTAACTACACTGGCCTACTTGCTGGTCTCTGAATTTGGTGTTCAATTTCTCACAACCATGGCTTTACCCAAACTCTTTGCTATGCCTGGAATGCTCTTCATCCTCACCTCTACCTCATAGAAACCTTAGCTTCTTCAAAGATCAATTCATGTCCTAAGGGGAAGACTTTCCTGATCCCCCTGGTGGTTAATGCTCTCTCCTTCCTTTGGTTATCTTATATTGACTTTTATGCATCAAGGTTACACCCTCCAATAGTATGGAAGCTTCCTAGGGACAGAATCTGTTTTACATTTTTGTTTTTGTGACTCTATACCTGTAATTTGAGCATAGTAGGTGTTTAATAAACGCTTACTCAACTGAAATAAGCTACAACAGGTGCACAAGTAAGTGAATCAAAATTAATTTGAGAAGGCTGATGAAAGCCTAATTTCTCAAATACATGGAGAACTGAGTGAAATTTATAAAAAAATAAGCAGCATCTCCCAACTGATAGATGGTCAAAGGATATAAACAGGCAGATTTCAGATGAAGTAACCAAAGCTATCTATAGTCATAGGGAAAAAATGCTCCAAATCACTATAGATTAAGGAAATGCAAATTAAAACAACTCTGAGGTACCACCCCTATGCCTATCAGATTGGCTAATATGACAGAAAAGCAAAATGACAAATGTTGGAGGGGATGTGGGAAAATTGAGACACTAATGTATTGTTGATGGAGTTACAAATTGATTCAACCATTCTGGAGAGCAATTTGGAGCTATGCCCAATGAGCTGTAAAATCCATGTATATCCTTTGACCTAGCAACAGCACTATTAGGCCTGTATCCCAAAGAGATTTAAAAAAAAGGAAAAGGACATATATGTATAAAGTATTTATATCATCTTTTTGTGGTGGCAAAGAATTGGAAATTGCGGGGATGCCCATCAACTGGGAGATGACTGAACAAACCATGGTATATGATTGTGTTGGAACATCATCATACCATAGGAAATAATGAGCAGAATGCTCTCAGAAAAACCAAGAATTACATGAACTGAGGTAAAGTGAAATGAGCAGAACCAGGGGAACATTGTGTATAGTAGCAGCAGTATTGTACAATGATCAACTGTGAATGACTTAGCTATTCTCAGCAACACAACCATCCAAGACAATTCTAAAGAACTTACAATGAAAAATGTTATCCATCACCAGAGAAACAACCAATGGAGTATGAATGCAGATTGAAGTATACCTTTTTACCTTGTTTATTTTTCTTGTTTTTTATCTATATTTTCTTTCATAATATGATTAATATGGAAATGTTTTTCATGACTGTACATATATAACCTATATTAAATTGCTTGTCTTCTCAATGAGGGAGGGAGGGAGGGAGAAAGAGAGGGAGGGAAAGAATTTGAAACTCAACATTTTAAAAAGCAAATATTAAAATTGCTTTTACATGTAATTGTGGGAAAATTAAATATTAAATAAATGTATATTTAAAATTAATTTGAGAAGAGACAGAACATTGCCAGTGAGATAGATCCAGAAATGGATCTTCCCATGGGAGGTGGTAGTTGTTCTCAGCTTTGAAGGAAGCCAAGGAGGCTGTAATCACATCATTTCACTACTCAGAACCTTTGAGTGACGTCATATTGCCTATAAGAGAAAGCCCGAACTCCTTAGCCTAGCATTCAAAGCTATCTATCATATGATCTTGTCCTAACTCTCAATTCAAATTTTTTCAGTTCTACAAACACTATGTTCTTATTATTTGCAGAGCCCCAGGTGTTAGGTATTGGAAAAAGATGCAAATACGAATCAGACTTGTTTCTTGCCCTCCAGGATCTCATTGAGGGAATAAGACAGAGACTAAATAAGACTAAATAAAACTAAAATACAAGGCAGATAGAGACAAGGGCCTTAAAAGAGCATGAATACTCAGATGAGGGAAAGGTCATGCTATGTGTTCGATGAATTGGCATGAGAGCAATCTGAAGCAGGAAGACCAGATAGGAGGACATCGCAACAATCAAGGTGAATCATGGGAACCTGGACTAAGGTGAAGATGTTGGAAATGGAGAGAATGTGGGAATGAAGTGCTAAATAATATCTCTTTGTACAAGGTCCTCATTGTTCACACTCCCTTCCACGCTGTTGCTGAGTCTCTGGTCATCATGAGAGGACAATTCCCAATCCCAGAGTTCCTTGGTCAGCTTACAGGAGATAATTTCTTCTTCAAAATGAAATAGGTACAAGGAAGTAGTATAGAATATACAGAGGAGAGCATCATTGGAAAGACAATTATGAGTTTGGAGACAGGAACAGTCAAGGTGGGGTGGAGTGGTCAGTAAAGACCTGCCAGAGTAATTGAGACTTAAGTTGAGCCTTGAAGATGTGATGGTAGATGGGAGGAGGGAGGTGGCAGTTAGAAGGATATTGCAGGTAGGATAAGAGCTGTGGGAACATCCACAAATGGGTTTAGGGGGTAGTGAAGTATCCCATTGGACAGGAGCTGTGAGTCTGGAGAGGAGAACTATGAGTGAAAAGCAAAGAGGTGGAAAAACCCAAAGAGGACTTTTCAGTACTGACCTATGGAGTTTAGTTCTTATCCTATTGGAGCTGCTGCAGATTTGTGAGCAGTGAGTAAAGTTAATAACCTAGGCCTTATTGATGTTGGTTTCATGACCTGCCTCTGTTTTTTTGCTTATTCAATTCCCATTTAAATCCCTCTTTATCCCTTCCTATCCTTCAAGGGTCAGATGTAATGTCACTTCCCCTTCCCTCCTGCCACCCCAAGGAACTTCTTTGAAATCTTTGGTCCATAATACAGCAGAGAAGGTGACAGAGCTGGGCTGTGGGGTTAAGAAGGCAGCAGCTGCTATCAACAGCCCTGAAGAAGGCACTAACCTCTCTTTTTATCACTGCTTTCTGAAGCTAAGAGGAGGGCTGGAAAGAGCAGTTTCCACTCATGCTATTTAATCGTTCACCCTAATCATATGGCACCTGTAGAATGTGACAATCTTTGGCAAAGGGATAGAAGACTGGCAGAAGAGCCTTGTGGGAACTCGGTGCCCTGGAAAAGCACATCTACAGGAGTCAAGTGTCCCTGGCCATCTCTCGTTGTGCTTCTCCTTGCTATGTGTATTCCCCTTCATCAGAGTCTTATACAGCATGCTGGACTGCAGAGCTGTCCAAGGTCTGGAGCACAGAGAGCCCCAAAGATGTGATGGTGACAAAATTATAACACAGGTTTAAAGAAGGCTGCATCCTTGACAGCACCTTTGGAGCCTTTCCCATTGCCAGATCCAGATTAGAGGTTGAAAGAACTTGAGAAGGAGGATTCCTGAGAACTTACAGGCCAGTTAATGATCAATGCATTGTCTAGAGCTGGTTGAAGAGACCCCAGGTATAGTGAAAGGGGCAGAAAGCCTGCAGGCAGGAGGTTCAGGAGCAGACTCAGGTCTCTACTGCTTAAGTCTGGTGACTCCAGGCAGATCTCTTCCCTCATGTGAACCCGTTTTCTCATCTGTAAAATAGGCATATACTTTATACTTGTACCTCCTACCTCACAAGGTAATAGTGTGGTAAAGTCTTCCTGAGGGTAGGAACCAATCAGTTCTTTCTGGGTTCCTTCAAGCTAAGACTTTGAGCTCACCAGAGGCAGAGATGGTTAGTTCTTCTGCCTTCCCAGGCTGTGAGGTCCCCCAGAATGGAGTCTGGGCTTGCTTCTACTTGTCCCCACAGTTGAGCCAAACTCAGGGCCAGGTGCATGTCACAGAGGATGTGATCTCACTACAGGATTTCAACCTGAATTCTACCTAGTCCCAGTCACTGATTGTTTCTCCAGGAATCAGCACTGGGGTCCTGGCCCCAGAAGGTGTGGCTACCTGGCACCCAGAGGAAGGGTGGAGGGGCCTATTAGCTGATGCTGCAGCAGTGACTGCAATCATAAGAGTGCAGAGTGACAGTGCAGGCTGGGAGAAAAGCCCTGACTCTTACTTTAGCACAAACACATAATTTATTTCTTCCTTTCTGTGTATACACACACACACACACACACACACACACACACACACACACACACACAGCACCACACAGCACAGCAGCAGCATCTGGGGCTCTAATCCCAGATTTGTGTCAAGGCCTCTGCCTGGGCCCCAGCAGAGCGTGTCTGGCACAGTAGTATTTGCCTGAGTCTTCCTTTTGCAGCTGGCGCAAGGTCAGGGAGACAGTTTTGGCCTCATTGTTCCTGGTGATGAAAGCCCTGCCGTGAATTCTAGAGCTATACTCTCTTTTACTGCCAGTTTTGGGGCTGATGCTGGCCACAAACTCCCTGTGGTTTTCAGCTGAGCTCCAGTGCCAAGACATGGTGTATTCCTTGAAGTTAAAGTCAGAGGCCCTGCAGTTCAGAGTACCAGACTGGCCTTCATGTGTCACCTTGCCTCCTGTCTCCACTAGCTGCACCTGGGCCCAGGACCCTGCAGAGGACATACCAAGGAGATAAAGTCCTACACAAAGCCTTCATGGGAAGGCAAGCTTAGGGACCATGGCAGGGACACCTGGCTGCTAATTAGAGATTCCAATCCCACCCCAGGTTTCCAGGGAGAGGAGGCCAAGCAAGTAGAAGAAGGAGAAGCTAAGCTTCAAGGCCACTACCCCCAGGGAAGAAAGGACAGGGAGGAGATAGGGATAGAGGTATCTAGAAGCTAATTAGAGCCTCAGCCCCATACAGAGGGTGAGGAAGAGGAGAGAAGAAGTGTAGACAGGACAGATACCTGGGAGAATGGAGAAGAGCAGCTCCAGGAAGTAGATCCTGGAAAGAGTGGTGAGGGTCCTGGCAGACATGCTGCTGAGCCTGGCAGGATTCTCAGCAGCTATGGCCCAGGGCTGATAATATCTGCATAGATAGGAGTTCTGCCCAGAGGGAAGTGTTTTTAAGAAGGCAGTTGAGTTCAGTGGGCTCTGCCCCTCCCTCACCAGGGGATGGCTAGAAATGGGTGGAGCATCAGGCAGACAGATGTAAGCCAGGGCAGGAGAAGGGAGTTAGCACAGAATACCTGTGACTACAGGGCTAACTTCTAGCCCTACTGGCATTCTAAAAATCCCCTTAAGTTTTGATACTGGGTCTGCAGCAAGTGTCGTGAGGTATGGGGGTGCTTGGAGCATAGATCAGCATCTTGAGGTGAACACCATAGCTATACAGTCCAAGTCAGCACAGATTAGAAGGCAGGTCTGGCCTTTCTCTTTTTAGCTGCCATTGCTTTGCCCCCAGCCCAGTCATCTCTCTTTCTCTGCATCCCAAGACTCTGAGGAAACTGGATTCTGGGGCACTAGTACTTCAGGGGCAGCGCCAGGGGTCTAGGAATAGACCATTATCACCACAGGCCTTCTAGTTTTCTGGATTCTCAGGTACCCGTGGGCCAGATGAAATGTCCTACTATGTAGGCATGGAGAGGAGGGAGAGATCATTGTCCTCTGGGGCAGTCACAGTGAATGAATGACCTGGAATTGTTCATAGAATGCTAGGCTCAGAAATTGGGAGCAGCCAGCTGGTGTGGTGGACAGGACCTTGCACCTATAGTCAGGAAGACCTATATTCAAATCCAGCCTCAGGTATTTACTAGCTTTGTGACTCCAGGCAAGTCACAAGTTCTATCTACTTCAGTTTCCTCATCTGTAAAGTGAGGATAATAATAGCACCTCTCTCCCAGAAGAATTGCTGTGAGGATGAAATGAGATAATATTCATAAAGCACTTCATAAAATCCTCCAAATGTTATCTAAATGCTTGCTATTATTGTCATTATTAGAGCTAAAAGGGACCCCAGAGGCCATCTAGTCCAACCCCACTCATTTTACAGGTAAAGAAACTGAGGCACAGTGAAGTTAAATGATGCCCAAAGTAAACAGGCAGGTAAGTGACAGAAGTGGGATGTCAGTTCAGGACTTTTGACTCTAAAGTACATAGCCCTCCTCCACTTAAATACAACTGACCTGCATGTCATGGTATTGCCTCCACGATGTCATGGTGCTCTTGAAGAAAGAAGGACAAACAACAGCAACAACACTTCATACTATGCCACTCTGGTTAAGTAGAATAGATATGTTGGAGAGGAAGAGGTGGTATGACTGAAGCAAGTGGACAGGGAAGCATAGATGAGATTGGTGGACATGGTAGCACATCCTGACTCCCAACCAGTGGCCTAACTGTCAGTGCCTTGGGGAACTCTCTAAGTTGCAGAACAGTTGGAGATCTGATTCAGTGGAGGGTAAGTCTTTAGAAGAGTTCCCTACACACCAATGAAATTTTTGACCAAAAAATCCTAAAGGACAAAACAAAATCCCACACCTTGTAGTCTATAATCTTCTCTAATCAACGTTTGATCTTATCCCTCACAACTGTACCAAGACTTTTGACATCTTCTCATGCCCCGACTTCAAGCCCACTCCCTTATTTAGAGCAAATTATTTAATTTCCTGCTTCAAGAAGGAGATTGGGGATACCCCCAAAATAAATTTACTTTGTTTTAAAGATATATTTATGTACATGCTGTAAATTCTGCTCCCCACCCCACCCCCATAGAATTCTAGAGTACAGGGACAGTTGCGTTTTTATCTTTGTGTGCCCAGTGTCTACCATAGTTCCTAGCACACAGTAGGTGCTTAATAAATACTTGTTCATCACTGGTCTAAGCAGGTTAGGCCTTGTCCTGTCAGTGCTGTTGCAGATATGTGAACATTGATTATGATATAAAAAGCTCCAAATCAGTAAGCTTCACATTGAAGAAGTAACTATAAGCTTCAGAAATTCTTAATGTTATTTAGGAGCAACTAGGTCTTTAAGAATTGATTGAATGATTGGATGGAATGCTATTAATTCTACTCCTTGACATTTTTCAGAATCATCCCATATTCTCTCCTCCTTCATTCTAGTGACAAAGTAAGTAGTGACTCTACTTCTCAAGTAAGACTAATAATCCCTCTACCTGTGCCTTTGTCTCCATTCTTTCCAGCCTCCTCTGAGTTGTGGCTTCAGGAATCATCCTCTCCCTCTTTTTCATGCATTTTCAGTCTCTTTCTTTCTGTTGGCTCCTTGTCATCTGTCCATAAACATGCTCAGATCTGTCCGATCCCCCTAAAAGAATCCCTGGATTCTTCTACCCCATTCTATCATTGTCCCATTTCCCCTCCTTTCCAAATTTCTTAGACAAGTTTTATCTTTTTATCTTTGATTTTTCCATGACCTTACTCTCTCTCCTGAACTCCTTAAAATTTGGCTTCTCTGCCCATAACTCTGCTGAAGCTTCTCTCTTTCCAAAGTCACCAAAACTTCCTAATTGCCAAATTAAATGGCCTTTTGTTTAAGACTCACTGTCTGAGAGCTTTAGCCACTCACTGCTGACCATTTCAGTAATCTTACCTTCTGGATATTCTCTCTTCCCTTGGCTTCATGGACATCACATGGTTGTCCACCTACCTCTCTAACCACTCTTACTCCTTCTTCATAGGCTCCTTCCTGACCTTACATGTAGCATAATGCCTGAAGCTCTGTCTTTTGCTGTCTCCTCTTCTCCCTTCAAGAATAAAGTCAATGGTCACATGGTCAATACCTGCCTATTCTTTTGACTTTGCTATTACAATAATGTTCCTAGTGGTCTGTGGCACCACCATTCATCTAGTCTCCCATGCTTGATATTTTAGTGTTGTCTTTGATCCCCTTGTCTCTTACACTACTTATATCCTATCATTTGCCAAATCCTGTGAGTTCTACCTTTATAACATCTCTCCTGTATGCCCTATTTTCTTTTTCTACTTCCATCACCTCAGCACTAACTCAGTAGAATGGAAGCTCCTTGATGACAGAATTGTTTTTTTTCCCTCTTTTTTGTCTACCTATCATAGTTCATTGGCATAGTAAGTACTTAAAAAATCACAGATTCAGTACCCAAAAAAGTGTTTAATACTTACTTGTTGAACTGAATTGAATTGAATCATCCTTGCTACCTTCATGGACTATTGAAATAACCTCTTAACAGATCTTCCCACCTCTATCCTCTCCTGTGTCTCCTCCATCATGCTACATACCATTGCCTGATATCTTCCTTATGTCCAAAATGGAATTCATTATCTCTTTTCCTGAATCTGTTCCTTGTGGTAGCTCCATTCATTGAGCCTCCCAAGTTTGTAACCTTGAAGATATCAATGACTCTTCCCTCTCCTTCACTCCTCATATTTGAGTAGTTACCAGATCCTGTCAAATCAATTTGCACAGTATCCCTCATACCCCTTTCTTCTGTTTTACTCATACTGTCAACATCCTAATTTAGACCCTCATTCCCGATGACAAAGACTGTTGCAATAGTCTTTTCACCTTTCCTCTAATCCACCCTTCCTGTGATTGTCAGAATCATCTTCTTTGGGCATAAATCTAGTTATGTCACCCTTTCTTCAATGACTTCCAGTTGCCTGCTGGGTACCATTCAAACTCCTCTTTCTGGTATTGAAGACCCTCCACAGTCTGTTATTTTCCCCCTTCTCCTTGTCCAACCTCATCTTATATTATTTCCCTTCTCATATGCTACATTCTGGCCAAACTGGACAACTCTGCCTAGAACACGCATAGTGAGCATATGTTCCCCTGCCTTTTAGGCTAATTACCATGCTTGTAAAGCACATGCTACAACAGCTACCCACTGTGAAGATCTGACATGCTTCCTCTCTGCTGTCTGAATTGTTAGGCCTCAAAGGGGCATGGAAGTGTGGATCTAAATAGCCACAAGGAAGCTAATATAAAGCACCTTTCTTGTAGGATCTAGAGAGTTCTCAAGCTCCAGTGGGAATTCTAGTGGAATGAGGCATCTCTCTCTTCGGTGCCTTTATTTTCCCATACTTCCAGTAATCTAAGCTGTCAGTAGCCATATTGGTGGCCAGAAGGAAGCCAACTAGGCCATATTATCATCAAACAGTGGCTTCACCCAGTAGGGACAGGTACTTTGAGGAGATCACAGGATCAGGAGATGGAGGGAGGTGAATGTAGTAAACTAAGAAACCACCTATCACTATGGTCTTCTAGTCTGATTGTCTGCTGATGGAGAGAGAGCAAAAGGTAGACCAGAGAAGGGGGACGTGAAATTCAGCTGGGGTTACCCTTTAGAATCGCTTTGTCTTAAACCATGTAGCGTCACTTTCTTTTTGTTTTAGTAAACATATTTAACCTAGATGTGAATAAAATAGTCCTACTGGGTCCATGCTAAGGACTGAAAAATAGACCAAGCACCAAATAAGATGCGGTAAAAATAAATTATGATAATGATGGAAATTCAGGCATACTCATAGGTTACATACAAATCTGGGAATGCAATAGAAGGGAAAGGTTGGTAGAGACATGGATGCTACTAGTGCTGGCTGGTCTACATGATAATGAAAAACAGCTGATATTATTTGGTATTACAGCGTCCCCTGGTGGCTTTCATAGAGCAACTTATGTAGCAATTCAGATAGATTTCTCCCCTTAGTGCATGGATGTGCCCAGAAGGACACATTAGCTAGATCAATGATCTCATATCCTTATATAAAAATTTGGGATACACTGTCTCAAGCTAGAGACTGCTCCAGAAATCCAGAAATTGTGTGTACCAACTTGCTTCATTCCATAGTGAGATACTACAAGCTATCTACCTTGCCCTGAAGGCTGTTAAAGGAATTAATATATACCAGGATCCCAGCTTATTTCACCTCATCAATTAATGCAGAGATTTCCTTTTTTCTTCTCAAGATGTAGTATTTTTTTGTACTGGGGACTAGCGTAGGAGTCAGCAGACCCAGTTTCTTTTGCCTAAGTCCTACTTACTAGGACATCCTGGGGTTTGATACCTATCATCTTAACAAGGACAGTCTCCTGATCGTTTAGATTGCCTAGCACTTAGGAGGCACAGGGAATAGAACGCTAGACTTGGAACTAGTAAAACTTGAGTTCCAATTCTGCCTTAGACACTTAGTAGGTGTGTGACCCTGGGTAAGTCACTTCACATTTCTCAGCTTATTTCCTCATCTGTAAAATGGGGATTATAATAGCACTTCACAGGATTGCCATGGGGATCATATGAAATAATATGACCCCAAAAATGCCTTGCAAGCCTTAAAACACTAGATGATGATGATGATGATGATGATGAAATAATTAATTAAGGTTGGTAGTTAACCACCAGCAGGGTTCAGATAAATGGCCAGTGTCCAACCATCATATGAGTCCTGGCTATGACTCCCAAGGTGGTCACTCTTCCAAACCATCCTAATTGTATGGGAATCCTATCCCACTCCACCACGAGCTTCCCCCATGCCTTGGATTAGATCTCCCTGGATAATTGTAGTTTGTGATCCTGTATACAATAGTCCAGGGAACATTTGTTTTCTATGCCCCCATCTTATTGCATGACCACCCCAGCATAAGACCTCTTGACAGGAGTGGTAGGGCCAAGGACTGTCCAAATTGGGAGACACTGGCCCCTACCCCCAAGCTCTTTAAGGGAGGATAAAAGAGTATGGAGACAGGTGAGTAGGAGCACTTGGTCCCCTCTTCTTCTGCCATAAGCCATTAGAGCCTTCACACCAAGGTGCTGAATGTCTCGCCATCCATTTCTTCCTTAGGAAGAAAGGCAACAAGCATTTGTTAAGGGCCTCCTATGTGCCAAGAACTGTGCTAAGTGCTTTACAAGTATTATCTCATTTGATCCTTTTGACAACCCCAAGAAGTAGAATTTGAGCTCAGGTCTTTCTGCCTCTGGGCCCAGAGCTCTGTAAACTGCTCCACCTAGCTGCTCTTAAGGAGCCTCAGGTGTGGTGTTTTTTTTTTCAGGCAATTGGGGTTAAGTGACTTGCCCAGGGTCACACAGCTAGTAAGTGTCAAGTGTTTGGTCTGAGGCTGGATTTGTTCGGTCCTCCTAACTTCAGGGCCTGTGCTCTATCCACTCCACCAACTAGCTGCCCCTAAGCCTCAGGTTTTAATAGTCAAATCTATAGCTCCCACAGGACAAGACCTCTTTCATGCATGACTTGCCAGAGGGTCCTTTTGCTCCAGATCATGTCATCTTTAGGACATGATGCCATAAATCTGCCTGAGCTAAGTTCCTTAAGTTCATGAGCACCAGGTCCTAAATCTCCCCAAGGGTGGACAAAAGTAGGGACAGATGGAGCCCCAAGGCAGGAAGCCTTAAATCATTTCAGCCATGCCAGGGAGGCCACCTGGGGTTGTCGGGTTGCTTTCAGAAATTCTTTTGGGAGGCAGCCCACATCAGGAGATCAGTTCACTGGCCTGGTTTAGATTCCTTGGAAAAGTCCCCCTTTGGAAGCCATCGTAACTACAATGACGTATCTACCCACTGGAACAGGATGTATCCCCTTGCTGGGGCACCACTTAAGTAATTAGCTGAACCTACAATGGCATCAAGGGGTTAGTGGCCAGGACTCTCAGGTGCTTCAACTCACTGTCAATAAGGTTAATTTAACAAGCACAATTGTCCAATGACCAAAGAAGCCATTTGAGAAGCATCTCCCAAGTCCACTGAAGGAATATGGTTTGTAACTGATCCAGTTCCTCAGAAGAATATTGCACTGACTTTGACTCTTAGACTGGTACCTACCCCACCTTACAGGCTAGATTAGGTATGACAACTAGATGGACTTCTTCCCATTCCCTTAAGGTAAAGGAGTTTTGAAAGGTCTGTATCCAAACTACAAAATAGAGCACCCCTTCCTCCAACCCAAGGTGCTTTTGGGGAGTTTCCATTCAGTCAGTCAATTATTAAGTCATTTATTAAGCATTGACTATATGTGTGGGACTGTGCTAAGCACCAAGGACACAGAAAAAGGCCAAAATACAGTCCTGGCCCTCAAGAAGCTCACATTCTAATGGAGAATTCAACAGGCAAATGACTTTATTATATGCCATGTAAATGGAAAGCAATTTCAGAAAGAAGGCATTTGCTATAAAGAGAGGGGCAGGGGAGGACAGGAAAAGGGCTCTTGAAGTAGGTGGGATTTGAGATGAGTCTTAAAGAAGGCCTAGGAAGACAAGAGGTGAAGGCAAGAAAAGAGAATATTCCAGACATAGGGGACAGTCAGTAAAAGAACGTGGAGTATGAAAATTGGATGGAGTGTGTAAAGACCATTGTCTCTGGAATATAGAGTACATTTAGTGTAGTAAAGGTATAAAGACTGGAAAGGTAGGAAGTGTTTAAGTTGTGAAGGGCTTTAAATGCCAAAAGGAGCATTTTATATTTGATCCTAGAGATTATAAGGAGCCACTGGGATTATTGAGTTGGGAGGTGGGAAGGTCAGAGTCAGACATGTATTTTGTGAAAATCACTTTGGCAGCAGAGTGGATGAAAGATTGGAGTTTCCAAGGGGCTTTGCCATTGACTGACCACCCATCCACCACACACTGTTTGTCCATCTTACCTTCCACATCCTATGGTTCCCCAAACTCAGTTCTAGAAGACCTAGCTTTAGAAGGAATTGAGGTTCACCCAGCCTACAGACAGCCCAGAGCATGCTCCTGTCAACCTTTCCTCTTTCATATCCCAGCAAAGGCAGTCTATTTCCTCTCTTGCTTCTTTATTACAGTAAGAGCAGCCAGGGGGCAGTCTCCCTCCCACTGTTTAATCCTTGTAGGTTCCTATCTTTATGGATCCATCTATCTATGTCCTCAGGCTCAGTGAGGCATCCTTCCCGATACCAAGATGGGATCCCATGGTTCTTGTGTGACCATATACTAGGGCCATATTGAGCCATTTTAGCTTTAGAGGGAGGGTACCATTCATGTCCTCCTGAATACCTCTCTTTCTGAAACTTCTCTTTGGCCATTGCACATGATCCTACCAACTCTGACAATTGTTTCAAGCAAGGACCCTATCTGGCCCAGATAAACCTTGGAGTCTAGCTATGAAAGCAAGTGCTTCCTGTAATGAGATAATAAGGGTATCATTCTCAAGCAGCAGTACCAAGATGAAGGACTTGTTGACCCCAGTTAGAAACAAACAGCACAAGGCTTGGGACAACTAGATAGTACAGTGGATAGAATGCATGGCCTGGAGTCAAGGATTCCTGAGTTCAAATTAGACCTCATATTCTGGGTGGCCCTGGTCAAGTCACTTGACATCTGTTTGCTTCAGTTTCCTCACTTGTCAAATGGGGATGAAATAGCACTTACCTCCCAGGTTGTAATATTTGTCGTGCTAAGCAGAGTGCCTGGCAAATAGCTGCTATGTAAATGTTAATTATTTTTATTCCTTCAGAGATGAGAAATTGAATAAGAGGAGGTTGAGTGGCCCTTATATGCTCTGTGGAGGCCCCTCCCTATCAGCTTAAACAAAGGCCTGTGCCAGGTCAGCATTTCTTTTGGGTTCTAGCAAGCTGCTTCCTGCCTGCTGTCTAACTACCTAATAACTCCTGAGCTGCCACAAGCTTCAATAATCAGGGGGTCATTTTTTCCCACAAGCAGGGTTGGAAAGGGAAGGTGCACAAGAGGAACTGGGTTTGATGGGGAACGGGATTTGGACCTCAGCTTATTTGGGCCAGGAGTCTTGAGAACAGCATTTAGTGCACTGGTTTAGGAATGAATGAGATTGGGAGAGGGGGTGGGGAGGGGAAGTAGGTTCAGAATACAGAGAGGAAGCATGAACAAAGAAGATATTGGCATGTCCATGTCCCTGGCATCTCATTCCCCACCCTCATCATTACTTCCAGCATCTCATGCCCATCAAGGCAGCATGGCACCCTCATTGTGGCCTCATCGTAGTAGGTTGATACCCAGACCAAAGTTTTACAGGTTTCACCTTCAGGAGGGGTGCTCATGAGGCCTCAGATGATTGATTTATCTGATGGGAGTTCAGGGAAGATAGTGGGTCAGTTTTATGACCCAGACTCCTCTGGTATCATCTCACTCAATAAGTTTAAGCCTGGAATATTTCTTTATTCCTATGTGGGGTTTTTTGTTTGTTTTTTTCTCACACTTGGGACCAAGAAGCCTGTTTTTGGCTTCTGGTCTTCAAAACCATATTCCAACATTGCCTCATTCTGGAACTTCCTTTAGCACCTGGAGTCTCCTCACTCTACCACATCCTAATGTGCCTTCAGTCTTTTCAACCTAGAATATGTCTCTGTGGGGCCCACACTTTTATCCTATTGATGAATTCCTCTTGGAGTATCCATTTTATGAAGGGACTCAGGCTGGCCTTTTTCTCCTCTTGGCTCTGATCCTGGCATCTGTACTTCAAAACTGTGCCCTAGAGTATCTTTATCCTTTCCCTTTCTCCCTTTCTAGCTCTCTTTTATGTATTGTTTTCTCAAATTAGATTGTAAACTCCTTGAGGGCAAGCACTGTCCTTCTTCTTTCTTATATCTTTATCTCCAGAGCTTGGTATGGTTCCTGGCACATAGTAATCACTTAGTAAATGCTTCTTTCTTTCCTTCCAAGAGATTATCAGCATTTGAGGCTAAGTTCAACTCTAGGACCCCAAGTCATTCCCTTCTTCTTTTCTCCCATACCCTGAGGGATTGTCCTATCCATTCCCATAGTTGGTCATCTGTCCTTGTCTCACACTTGTTTCTCCCTGCCTGGACCCCTTGGGATTCCTCCTAGATTCCTTCTAGAACTGTGTACTCCCTGGGCCCTCCTCCCATTTCCTCTCTTACCAGGGAAACAGTGGTTCATACAACATCAACATTTGATCTTTGAGGGTGCAAAGGACTCTGATTAGATTCAGCTGCATCTCAGAGGAAGTCCAGTCTCTGAGTTGTGTCCTAAAGTATCCTTATGCCCCTTACCTCAGGAATAGTCTTAGGGACAGGGATAGGACATAGATAGCATTAGGGACTCAAGGAGATCTTGCACCAGGAAGTTCCTCCCTACATCTGACCCATCATCCTGATGGAAATTAAGATTCCTCACCCATGTGATTCTTTCCTCAGCTGTAAGAATGAAGGATGTGACCTCCCCAGGGACATTGTAAGAAAAAGTAGGCACTGGAAGATGATGAGGCTGATTTTCTCCCCCATGGGTCTCCAACCTTCACAGCCTCATTTCTGTCATGGTACATGGCCCCTACTGACTCTAAGCAACCCACATGGCCATAATCCCACAAACATGAACTGGAGGTTGAAACCTGGTGCGTACCCCCCAAATAAGCCTCATATAGGAAAAGGTAATAGTGGGAATTGTTGCTGCTGCCCAAGGTATGGAAAGGTGGAGAACTTGGACTATGATTATCTGCCCCTCCCCACTCCCACTCCCAACCTCCAAAGAAAGGAATACCTTGAATATTTCAGGGGACACAGACTGAGGATTGACTATTCTGAATCTCAGGAGGGAATGAATGTGCCTGGGGTCACTGGGATCATTCTGGAGCTCAAATGGTCATGTCAGGGTTCAAATGGTGGCTCCCACAACTTTGTTTCCCATGCTTCTGGAGAAACAAAGGTCAGAAGTCAAGAGTCAGGGAGTCAGAAGTGAAACTCATTTAGAGGCAGCTTATTCCTTTCTGTTCATTCCCCTTTTCCACCCACAGAAGGGACATCATAGAGACAGAGAGAATAATAGGCAAGAGAAAAGATTTGGAAAATAAAGAAAAAGCTAAGGGAACAGAGGGGATGAAGGCAGAGAGAAGACTATGAAATGCCTAGGGGAATAGGCGTGAGATTGTGAGGTTAGGGTGGGAGAGATGAAGGGACAGAGAGAAGACTGAGAAAAAAGAGGCTGAGTATGGATGGGGGTTGGGGAGGACAGCTGGATGGAAATATGAGGGAGCAGATAACAGACAAGGATTAATGGAATAATTTCATGGGATGGGAAGATAAAAAGATCAAGATCATGGTGCTAAACAGGATGTTGATAGCCACAGTCTTCATCAATAACATTGTCAAGCCCGGCAATCTGAGGAGCGCCTGGTTCCCCTGCCCCGGTCCTGGTTCTCTTGCTATAAGAGAGAAAGGTCAGGGTCAGGGGATAAAGATATCTTTGGACTTAATTAGGAATCAATGATGGGGCCTTCAAATCTGAGGAAAATAAGCCCATGTTGCCAGCTGCATCTACAGAAGGGAATATCACACACATGCTGCATATTCACAAATACTTTGCCACAGCATGCCATACCATGGCATGCTTTAGGTGTTGTTTTATTATATGGACCCTTAGTTTTGAGCTATTAAACACAGTGAACCAAGAGACATCTCAGAATCTGAGCCCAAGGGAAATCACGCCCTAAACAATGATTCATCCCAGGCACTGAGCCCTAAGACATCACATACTCTGAGCAAAGGTTATCACACACACTGAGCCTGAATACTTTGGCCCCTTGGTTATTCCAGCATTTTGTCCTGGGCTATCACAAACACTGAGCATGAGCTACTGCACTCTTTTCCTGAGGTGATCACACATTCCAGTTCCTGGGTTATTACACACCCTGAGCTTGAGACAATTGCATACTCTAAAATTTGGCTTATTCTTCTTCTCAGCCCCTAGGAAGATACCACAGGTTCTGAACCCTGGTTTTCTTTATTTCTTCATTATTTCATTCATCTGTTTGTTGAACTCACATTTGTTAAAAATGTCACCAAGTACTATATCATGTGTTCAGGGAGGTGCAATATTTTGACGATACATAGTACCTGTTTTCACAAAGCTGACAGTCTAGTAGGGGCATAAGGCACAAAAACATGATTATAACATACAATATTATACAAGTTCATTAGAGAAGTGCAAAACAATCTGCTATCTGAAGTCTGAGGGGAAAAGATACTATAGAATGGGGGATTCAAGGAAGAAATAATGGACAAGGCAGAATTTGAATTTGATTTAAAAGAGTGGGCAAGAATTCAATAAACCAAGAGGGGGACATTGAGAGGTTATTGAACACATATGGAAAAACCTGAGGTAATGCAAGGAAGTGATGACAACTCCTAGAATTTTAGCAGTGCAGAGGAGAAGAGTGTTGCCACAGAAGTGGGTGGATAATTAAGTAAAGAGATTTGGGAAGACCCAAGTTTATCATCAGAGGAAAGGAACTAGATGTAAAGGAGACATTGGAGATAAAGCAAGGCCATGGAGGAAGCAGGAGGAGATGGGCTCAATGGCAGAGACTGCACTAGGGATTCCTCATGGTCAGCGTGATGAATTAGAAAGAGTGCTAGACATAGAGTAAGACTAATATGAAGCCTTCTTTTTGGGTCTCCCTGCCCCAGGCTTTTCACCACTCAAGCTTATTCTCAACAATCACCAAAATGACTTTCCTGAAATGAAGAGCCAAATGCAGCTTAGAATCCAGCCTGTAACATTTACCAACTGTGTTGTTGATGTTTAGTCCTGATCAACCCTTTGTGACCCCATTTGGGGTTTTCTTGGCAAGGATACAGGAGTGGTTTGCCACTTCCTTCTCCAGTGGATCCATTTTGTCAGGCAATTAGAGGTTAAGTGACTTGCCCAGGGTCACATGGCTAGAAAGTGTCTGAAGCTGGATTTGAACTCAGGTGTTCTTGATTCCATGCTCAGTGCTCTACCCACTAAGCCACTGGCTGCCTTTCTGATCAACTGTGTAATGATGGACAAATTACTAAATCTCTCTGAAACTCAGTTTCCTCTTTTATAAGAATGGGGAGGAGGCAATAATTCTCTTAAGTTCCTCAACAGGGCACTGATGAGGCTTGAATGAGATGGTGCATGTAATTTGTAGGCCTTAAAATGCTGAATACATGTTGGCAAATATTAGTCAAAGGGTGAGAGTAGATGATGAAGCTGAAAAGGAACGA
Source organism: Vombatus ursinus (assembly GCF_900497805.2). NCBI lineage: Eukaryota > Metazoa > Chordata > Mammalia > Diprotodontia > Vombatidae > Vombatus > Vombatus ursinus. The sequence goes on from NW_020952097.1 coordinate 2,848,316, forward strand.
GCATGAGAGGGAGGACCAATAGAGAGATCCCATAGGCTCCCACAGATGGGCCTCAGGCTCCTTAAGGAAATAGAATGCTGAGATGTCTCCCAAAGCTGTGGGAGATGTGGGCTGATGAGGGGGTAGAGGAGAAGAGTGAGTGTGGAACTGTTACTGTAGGGAATAAAGATAGCAAAGAGGGGAAATCCTGCATGTAACTCCCTCCACCAATGCAGGTTTGTACTTTCTCTGCAAATTATCTTAGAGAGCAGCCTGGGGCAATAATGTGCCCAGGCACACACAGCCAGTATATGTTAAAGGCAGGATTTAAACCCAGCTTTGCCTAACATGAAGGTCTGTTCTCTATTCACTATGTTGACTAAAGAAAAATGGAATAAATAGAAATTCAGAGTGAGGATCCAGCTGAGATGCTGTGGCATAAATCTATAATGAATGAAGTTAATTCAGGTTAGAGATTTCCTCCACTGAGACTCAGCATCCCAAAACCAGGTGGAGAGAAGAGACAATGTGGGAACCATCCAGGGATGAAGAGCAGCTGAGAAGGCCAGGGAGAATAGAAATGAGCTACTCCCCTCCCTGAGCCCTGGACTCACATATTGCCTGAACTTTGGATCTTCACACAGTCTAAAGATCTAGGCCATCACTCCCTCCAATCCATGGACCATTATTCACAATGAGTCCTTCTGCATATGCTCTGAGCCCTGAACTATCACATACCTTGGCTGTTCGTATCATGCTTAGCGTTGGTCATGGCCATGAGGAACCCTGGGACATCACATTGTCAGAGTGGGAGACATGGAGATTATAAGACTGGTAGAATTG
>NW_020952097.1:2849147-2901106 GCF_900497805.2 Vombatus ursinus
GAATGGTTCCTGCTGAGGGGTGATCCCAGTGTCTGAAGGCAGAAAGATATAATCAGCCACAGCCTTGAGATTCAGTGAGTCCAGAACTTTTCCCCCAGGCTCAGGACTTCTCTCTATAGTTCAGAATATCCTTCATCAGACAGGCTCCCCTCTGATCTATCCCAGGAATCTCCTCCTCTATTTATGGATTCCTCCCTCAACTACCAGTCAGGAAACACTGGTCTGGAATTGCTCTTTCTACCTAAGACCTCTAGCCCCAGTGATGCCTCTGTTCCCTAACCAGGGACCTCCTCTCCACATTACTGCATTTTCCCCCAATTCCTGCTCCTGCCCCTCTTTTTGTCCCTCAGTGATCTGGAAAACACTTACAAAGCACAAGATGCTCCTTCTGGGTAACACCCCCCATGCCCAGGCAGGGTCTGCTCATACCTGGCTGGTAGGACACAAGGATCTCTTTCCTAAGGTGCTGTACTGAGCAGATTACCAAATCATTCTCACCAACCCTGCCAATCTGGATGGCACTGTAGGTGCCATGGGCTGTGGGAGCCACAGTGAGGGCCTAGGTTGAGGCTCAGGCTCCTAGGGAGGCCAGGGACACATTGAATGACTTGGGGTAGCAGTCATTGACCAGGCAGGCCACAGCATCCTGATTCCTCACCAGGAACACACTGGGTGGACCAATGGACCCAAGATCCTGCAATCGAACAATTACTTCCTGTCATCAGCAGGCCCCTACAGAGCACCCTGCCAACCTGTCAACCCAGATACAAGTGTGGAAAAACACATATGTGACCAAATAACAGGAAAAAGCAAACTTTACCCACATCCTGGCCCCCCTCTAAGCCTTGGCCTGGCCCCATGTGTGGGGAGCAAACACATGAAACCAAGTAATTGTGAAAAATAAACTTCAATTTTGTTTTCCACCCCTCTCTCACCTGCACCTCATGTGTGAGAAGTGAGTTCATGTGATCAAATAACTGTGAAAACTAGACCTCAGCCCCAGCTTCCTGGACCCAGTCCAAGGCTGGTTCTCACATCCCCCAGCTCACATGCCTATGCTGCCCCTGACCACAGCCCTTTTTCTCCCTCACAACTTCCCCCCACTCCTGGTTTTTACTGGGACTTACAGGTATCTGAGCTTCACATCTGGGTATCTCAAGTCCATTAGCCTTATTATGGTGGGAACTCAAAGTCCTTCAATCACCTGCCACAGTCCATTCCTAAGAATTAATACCTAGAATGGGTATGCTAGCTGCGCATATTCACACAGCACACTGTGGTAGACAGGAGAGTCTGAGAAATGAAGGATTTTGGTTCTAGTCTGGGCACCAGCAACTGCGTGATCTAGGATCAGACCTGGTCTTGCAAGGTCTATTTCCCTAAAACAGAGATAGAGGAGGTATTCACCAGGTTTCACAGCCACATTTGTCCTGGACCCAAAGATCAACACACTCCCAAAGTCAGGGCCCATTTCTCTTTAGATATGTCTTAGGGCAAGAAATGGAGGACATGAGTCCCATATCTACAGGAACATGATCATTGACAATGTCACAGGGATTAGGGCTGTTCTTGGGGTTGGGGGAGCTCCCTAGGTCCAACAGTTTCTCAAGTTTAGGGAATTTCTTGGGATTGGAAGGTGAAGTTCCTAGGATCAGAAAAGGGAAAAGTCAATACCTTTGGGTTCTTAGGCTTGGGATTCAAAGATTTGGGGAGTGAATAGGGTTGGAGATTCAGGGAGTGAATAGGGCTGGAGTTTCATGGAGTGATGAGTTTGGGATAACCTAGCATTAAGAGACAGGGTTGGCTGTGGGAACTGCCCCACATAACAACACAGGCTTGGGTAAAGGATGACTGGGGTCATCAGCCCAATCCGAGATTCATCCCACAATCCTGTAGGTTTTTGGAGGTCCAATGATATAGGATCCCCTGCCCATTTTCCCCAACCCCTGTTGGGAACATGGAAACTTACATGGGAACACAGTTACTTCTGCTCCAGGACCAAAATTTTCCCATTGAACTCACTGTGCCACAGGAAAGAACCTAAACCTTCATCCTTGGGAAGGACAGGGGCACATGAGGTGGTAGGAAATGATTTGGAGGATAACAGCAGGATCTAGGAAGTGAGTGGCAGGGACACCTGTTGGCAGGCTCATGGGAACTCACCAAGTTCATGAAGCCCCAATAAAGTGGGAGTCTTTAGGAGGTAGCATGATATAATAGCATAGCCTTAGAGTCAGGAGACCTGGGTTTAACTCTGACTCCAGCATGAACTGACTGTATGACCATGGACAAGTCATTTCACTCTTCAATGTCCCAGGAGACTCTCTAAGAGCAGTTTTTGATCTGCCTCAGTGAAGAGACTTTCCTCACTCAGAATTCCCTATGTCAACAAAATCATAGGACTCATTAAAAAAAGGGATGAGTCCAATATTGGGTTCTGGCCAACGGCAGGTCTAAGCAGGCTCAGAAATCCTTCTGGCATCTCTTCCTTGATAGGATCCCAGGATGGCCAGACTTTGGGGACATTTGGGCTTTGCTAAACTTCAGAATGACTATTGAGACAACTCCTGGGTGACTACACATTTTTCCTTTCCCAGTCTAACCATGAAAGACTGAGTTAAAGAGATAATCGGGGAGCACCTAGAAAAGGAAATAGTAATTACAAAAAGCCAGCACAGCTTCCTTTAGATCAGGTCCTGCCAGGTTGACCTCATGGACTTTTTATTAACACTGTTACTAAACTGGTAGATGAGGTGGATGCTGTTGATATAGTTTACCTACATCATTTATTTATTTATTTTTAATTTTCAACATTCACTTTCACAAGATTTTGAGTTCCAAATTTTCTCCCCCACCTCTCTGCTCCCCCTACCCCAAGATGGCATGCATGCTGAATACCCCTTCCCCTGATGTGCCCTGCCTTCTATCACTCCCTCCTTCTCTTATCCCTTTCCTCTTCTATTTTCCTGTAGGGCAGGATAGATTTCTATATCCCATTGTCTGTATATCTTATTTCCCAGTGGCATGTAAAAACAATTTTTAACATTTGTTTTTAAAACTTTGGGTTCCAAATTTTCTCCCTTCCTCCCTGCCCACCCACCCTCATTGAGAAGGCAAGAAACTTGATACACGTTGTACATGTGTAGTCAAGCAAAACACTTCCATAATAGCCATGTTGTGAAAAACTGTATTTCCTTTCATCCTATCCCACCCCCCATTTATTGTATTCTCTCCTTTGACCCTGTCCCTCCTCAAAAGTGTTTGCTTCTAATTACCTCCTCCCTCAATCTGCCGTCCCTTCTATCACCCCCATTCTTATCCCCTTCCCTCCTATTTTCCTGTAGGATAAGATAGATTTCCAATTGAGTATGCACATTATTCCCTCCTTAAGCCAAATCCAATGAAAATAAGATTCACGCATTCCCTCTCACCTCCCCCCTTTTCCCCTCCCCTGTAAAAGCTTTTTCTTCCCTCTTTTATGTGAGATATTTTACTCCATTCTACCTCTCTCTTTCTCCTTCTCCCCTACAATCCTCTCCCACATCTTAATTTTATTTTTTAGATATTATCCCTTCATATTCAACTTACCCTGTACCCTCTATCTATATATGTTCCCTCCAACTACCCTAATATTGGGAAAGGTCTCATGAGTTACAAATATCATCTTACCATGTAAGCATGTAAACAGTTCAACCTTAATAAGTCCCTTATGGGGGGGCGGAGCCAAGATGGTGGAGTAAAAGCAGTGACTTGCTTGAGCTCTCCCCCAAACCTCTGCAAATACCTATAAAAAAATGGCTCTAAACAAATTCTAAAGCAGCAGAATCCACAGAAAGACAGAGTGAAACAAATTTACAGCCCAAGACAGCCTGGATGGTTGATCAGAAAGGTATATCACGCCAGGCTGGGAGAGGAACGCAGTTCAGCGTGGGCACACAGGTCTCAGCAAACCTAAATTTCAATTTCTATTTTACCTTCTGGTTCTAAAATACCAGGGCAGTTTTCCTTGATAATTTCTTGAAAGATGATGTCTAGGGCAAGCTTGGGGAGTGGGGTTGGGACCGCGTGCTTCTTTCTCACCACAGAAACAGACTTTCCCCACTGACCTTCTAAGTTGTCTTTGGTGTTCATGGGTTAAGAAGTCTGGAAACTGCCATAGCTGCCCATGACTCAGTCATCTGAGGCCTGCTCCAGGATTGCTGTGGCCTGTGCACCCATGCCAAACTGTGCTCTTCTCCCCACCTGGCACGATGTACCTTTCTGATCAGCCACCCAGGCTGTCTTTGGTTGGAAACTTGTTTCACTCTGTCTTTTTGTGGGTTCTGTTGCTTTAGAATTTCTTTAGGGCCATTTTTTTACAGCTATTTGGAGGGGTTTGGGGGAGAGCTCAAGCAAGTCACTGCTTTTACTTTGCCATCTTAGATTCACCCTTCCATTCTAAATTTTAAGGAAGTATTTTCTTCAGTGAGATTTTGGACTTCCTTTTTCATTTGGCCAATTCTGCTTTTGAAGGCATTCTTCTCCTCATTGGCTTTCTGGACCTCTTTTGGCATTTGGCTTTGTCTATTTTTTAAGGTGTTATTTTCTTCAGTATTTTTTTGGGTCTCCATTAGCAAGCTGTTGACTTGTTTTTCATGATTTTCTTGCATCAGTCTCATTTCTCTTCCAAAAACTTCCTCTACTTCTCTTATTTGCTCCTCGAAATCCTTTTTGAGCTCTTCCATAGCCTGGGACTGATTCATATTTTTCCTGGAGGCTTTGGATGTAGGAGCTTTGACTTTGTTGTCTTCTTCTGGTTGCATATTTTGATTTCTTCTTTGTCACTAAAGTAAGATTCTGTGGTCTGACTTTTTTTTTTACACTGTTGGCTTATGTTCCCAGCCAATTACTTTACTATTAAGCTCTTTGTTAAGGTAAAAGTCTGCTTCCAGTGTGGAGAATGTACTGTCCCAAGCTTCAGGGGTTTTCTGCAGCTGTTTTCAGAGATGTTTCTAGGGACCTGTAAATTTTCTGTTCTTCCAAGTTAGTATGATCAAGGGCAAGGTGTTTATTCCTTTCCTGGCCTATGCTCTGGTCTATGAGTGACCACAAGGACTCTTCTCTGCCTTGGAATTGTGAGGAGGATTCCCCCTCCCCACTGCTACAAGCTCCACCAAGCCAGTGCTCCTCCTCACCACGGGACCACCACCCGGGACTGTGACCTAGATTCAAGCATGGGCCAAGCAGGAGAATCCTGCCTTAGCACCAGCAAATAGATCCCTGCAATCCCCTTTTGATCAGCTGCTTGATCCCCCCTCAGTCTGTGGGTTGAGAGCCCTGGAAGCAGCCACCCCCCCAGGGCTTCTCTAGGGCCTCTCACCGAGGTCCAACAGACCTTTCCTATTGACCTTCTAAGTTGTCTTTGGTGTTAGTGAATTGAGAAGTCTGGAAACCACCGCAGCTTCCCTTGATTCAGTCCCCTGAGGCCTGCTCCAGGTTTGCCGAGGCCCGGCCTTTGCCTGCACAGCCCACACTATGCTCCTCTCCCAGCCCAGCACAACAGCCCTTTCCAATCAACCATTTAGGTTATCTTGGGCTAGAAATTTGTTTTACTCTGCCTTTTTATGGGTTCTGCTGCTCTAGAATTTGTTTAGAGCCATTTTTACAGGTATTTGGAGGAGTTTGGGGGAGAGCTCAAGCAAGTAACTGCTTTTACTCCATCATCTTGGCTTCCATTTACCTACATTTTAGCAAGGCTTTTGATAAATGATACTATTCTTGTGGGGAAGATAAAATGATGCAGACTATATGATAAGAGAGTTAGATGGATTCAGAGCTAGCTGGATGGTTGGACTCATAGGAGTCATTAATTGTTTAATGTCAATGTGGCAGTAGATTTCCACTGGAGGGCCCTGGGGATCTCTGCTGTTTTTTTATGCTATTTAATATTTTCATTAATTATTTGTGTAATAAGAAACTGAAACATTGACAAATGCATTGGTGTACTCCACTGAAGGAAATCCCCACGTGGAGGAGACCAGGAATGCTGGTTCCAGAAAGTACCTTGGAAAGAGTATCGAGCATGCATAGACATTCTATAATTGCTTCTGACCTGCTAATAATGTGGCTAGGAGGAGCCTTTATCCACTGCTTTTGTAGACGGAACTGGGGGCATCTTCAAGAAGGCTGTCACCTTTGGCCTAATATCTTTGCTTCCTTCTCTTCAACTGCTGTCTTAAGGGATCTCATTGACTTGGTTCACAGTGTCTGATGAGACACAAAGTTGTAAGGGGAGGGTTTTTGAGGACTTCTCCCCTTTGAGGCCATGTGACCCTCACCTTGGTCCTTGGCCTCTGTGCTTTTCCTTTTTTCATTTTAGGTAGAGGAATAGAACTTCCTATCATGTGAGTTTCAATAGGTCCAGAGAATTCTTCAGCATACTGGTGTTCCAGAGTCTGGGTTTTGCAGCTATATCCTGAGGTACAAAGAGGGATCTTTGGAAGTGATCTTCTTGTACCAGGCCAGTGAGAGCTGACACAAGAATTCATCTGTCAGCCAGGCTGCATGAACTTGGTGAGACCGATATTATGTAGGAATTGGACAAAAAGTGCACTCCTGAGGTGTTGGGAGGAAATGTTTGTATGTTTGTTCATACTGTATCTTCACTGAAAATATCCCTACATAAAAGTTCATTAACGTTAAGTGCTAAATAACAGTTTATTGGCACCTAAAATTAGGGAGGAGGGAGATACAACCAATAGAGCCTTAGGTCAATGGCAGTACACACACACACACACCAGACACCAGACAAAAATCCTTACAGTGCCCTGGAACCCAGAACGGGAGGTGTAGCCTGCTGGGTGCTCAGGGAATGAGCCAGAGCATATGTGCTGCATTTGAATAAAGGCATGGATGGCATGCTTAATAAATTAGCAGATGACAGGAAGCTGGGAATAACAGCTAATACAGTAGATGATAGAAAGGAATCCAATAAGATTCTAACAAGTTAGAGAATTGGGCTGAAATTTATAAGATAAAATTCCATAGGGATCAATGTAAAGTCTTAAGCTTAGGTGTACAAAAAATAATCAACTTCACAAGTAAGAGAAGGGGGAGAGACTGTTGGGCAGAAGCTTATCTGAAACAGATCAGGGGGTTCAAGTGAATTGCAAGCTTGATAGGAGTCAGCAGTGATACAGCAGCCAAAAAAGTTAATGAGATTTCGGTCAAAATTAAGTGGGCCAGGAATTCCAAGAACAAGGAGGTGATAGTCTTTCTGAACTCTGTCCTTGTCAGACTTTATCTGGATTTTTGTGCTCAGTTGGGCACCTCAGTTTTAAAATGGGCATTGATAAGTTGGAGAGGGTCCAGAAGAGGGCACCCAAGATGGTGAAGAGCCTTGAGCTCCTGCTGTTTGAGGAATGACTGAAGGAACTGGGAATGCTGAACCTGCAAGAAGAGAAGACTCATCAGACTTGTTTTCTTTGACTCCACAAGGTAGGAGCAATGGCTGGAGATTTCAAAGAGGCAGATTAGATTGATATCAAGACAAACTTCATAGTAACAACAAGAATAAGAACAGCTACCATTTATATAGTACTTCAGGGTAGTGGTGTGCTTTACCTACATTATCTGATTTGATCCTTACAACAATAGAGGTAGGTACTCTTATCCCCATTTTATAGATGAGGAAATTGAGGCTGAGAGAGGTTAAGTGACTTGTCCAGGATCATACAACTTAGAAGTTTCTGGGGCAGTCTTCCTTACTCCATCCTGACAATTAGAACTATGCAAAAGTATAATGGGCTTTTTCAAATGGTGATAGGTTCCTCCTTAGAGGTCTTTGAGCAATCCTTGGATAATCTGGTCCCTTCTTACCTTTCCAGTCTTCTTACACCTTACTTTCCTTTACATACTCTGCACTCCAGTGATACTGGTGTCTTTGCTATTCCTCAGATAAGACACTCCCAACTCCAGGCATTTTCATTGGCTGTTCCCCAATGCTTGGAATTCTCTCCCTCCTCATCTCTGGCTCCTGACTTTCCTCAGGATCCAGCTAAAATCTAAGCTTCTATAAGAAACATTTTCCACTCCCCTTAATCTTAGTGTAATCCCTCCATGATTATCTCCTATTTATCCTGTATATATTTTGGTTTAACACATTTGTTTGCTGGTCTCCACCATCAGACTGTGAACTCCTTGAAAGGAGGAACTGGTCTTTGCCCTTCTTTGTATTCCCAGCACGTAGAATAGCTCCTGGCACATAACTGGTGCTTAATAAATGATTGTTGAATGATTGGCCACTTGTTCAGTATGTTACAGGATACCTCTTGGGTATGGGTTAGATTACATGGTCCCCGAGATTCCTCCAATTCTCAAAATTTTATGCTTTTTACTCTGTGCACACTATAGAGCAAATGCACATCTAAACTCACATTGAAGTTACATACCAAGTCCACAGTATGTGCCCTCCATTGATGGGCATCATCTGGGTCCATATGTAAAGTATTTTCCTACTACCCTTGGAAATTCATAAATCATCCTGGTCACTGGCTAGGCAGACCTTGCCCTTCAGCAATGATTCAGTTTACCTATCTTAATGATTCCCTGATACCTCTCTATGAGCATCACTACCTTTTCTAAATGCTCATTAACTATCTCATTCATGATATATTCTAGAATTGTCCCAGAGATCAAAAGACAAGTTCACTGATCTATAGTTTGCATACTCTATTCTCTTCCCACCTTTTTAATTGGGACAACATTTGCCCATCTCTGGGGCACCTTTCCCATTCACTATAATCTTTCAAATATCAGTAATTAGTAGTCACATCTGTATGTTGAGTTATTTAAGTTGTGTCTGATTCTCCACAACCACATTTGTGGATATTTTTGGGGCAAAGATACTGAAGTGGTTTGCCATTTCCTTCTCTAGTTCATTTGACAGATGAGGAAACTGAGGTAAATAGGGTTAAGTGACTTGCCCACGGTCACACAGCTAGTAAGTGTCTGAGGACAGATTTGAAGTGAGGTCTTCTTGACTTCAGATCCAACACCCTATCCACTGTGCTACCTATGTACCCAGTTACATCTACCAGTACCTTTAGTTATGTGAGGATGTAGGTTAATAGTTGACCTTTTTTTTTCTCATTTGGAGAAAATATTTTTTTCTTGTAACAAGTAAGACATTTGATATAAGGCCAGGCAAATGATTAAAGGAACATGGCATACCATTATTTTTTCATTTATTATTGTCTGGCACCTTGAAAAAAGAGAAATTAAATAGCAGGGATTTCTCATTATGCCTCCTTCCAACTTTCTTATTTCTGTTATTCTTCTAGTCACACAGGTTCACAGTCTAGGATTCATCCTTGACACTTCCCACTCTCACCTCTCATTTTAATCTGTTGCCAAAATCTTGTCAATTTCACCTCCTCAACATCCTCTGTATTCATTTCCTTCTCTCTACTTTCATCATGAGCACTCTAGTTCAGTGCTTCATCACTTCTTTTCTGGACAATTGGGTAGCCTCCCAATTGACCTCCCTTCCTCCAGTCTCTCACCACACCAATTCATCCTCTCTACATAGTTCTCAAATTGTTACTCCTAAAGTTCAGGTCTAACCACATCACTATCTTGCTCAAGAAGCTTCAGGAACTCCCCAGTGCCACTATGATAAAATATAAACTCAGTTTGACATTGAAGTCCTTCACAATCTGGCTCTGAGCTGCCTTTCCAGGCTGCACTCATATGACTCTCCTGTATACACCTCCTCAATTTCCCACCCATCCCCACCCCGGCACACAATCTTCCATCTTCTGTCTCCATACCTTTGCTCAGCTTTCCTCCACAACTGAAATACTCTCTTTCCTCATCTCCCAGACTCCTTAGCTCCCTTTAAGGCTCAGCTCCAAAGCTATCTCCTTCAAGAGGCCTTCTGATCCTTTCAGTTGTTAGTACCTCTCCCCACAAAATTACTGTGGATTAATTTTGAGCAGTCAGTATGATCTAGTGAATAGAGAGCTAGTCTCAAAGTCAGGAAGTTCTGGGTTCAAGGCTTGCTTCTGATACCTACTATGTGATCCTGGGCAAATCACTTAACCTCAAATTGTACTAGGTTACTCTAAGATCATAAGTGTGCACTGGTAGAGGTAGTCCCACACTGGGAGCTCAGTATAATAATAAAATTTTAAAAATCGAATAAAAATCATTTTGTATGCATATTACATTTTAACTCTCTGTGAAAATGTTATATCTCTGCAGCATAATGTAAGGTCTTTGAGGGCAAGGACAGCCTAGCACAGTATGTGGCACATAGTAGGAACTTAAATGATTGTTGATTGTTTGATTGTTTGGTTGGTTGGTTGGCTGGTTGGTTGGTTGATTGATGTGTTTCATTTGGGTCTGCTGACTTGACTTCATCAAGTACAGCTAGCTGTACCTTCACCATGTCTTTACTTATCTTGGGTATCTAGTCTAAGTTAACCATTTCTGTTCTGTCCTTTACAGTACAAAGATTGTTCTCCTTGGCCAAGAAAACTGAAGCAAAGTAAGAAATGAGCAGCTATTATTTCTCTCTGTTCTCAATTAGCAGTTACTCCATTTCACACAAGCACTAGCCCTATCTGTTTTTGACCCCCTTCTTTTCCCCAACATAGCTTTAAAAAAACAATAACCTTTTGTTGTCGTTAGGTTTTCTCACAAGAAAGATAAAATACAAGAAACATGTAAAATAATCTTGGTTTTGTTTTTATTAGACCTGTGATTTCATCATTGTAGTGAACTTCCAGTGTGGGACTATCTTTGCCAGTGTGCACAAATCTTATTCTGAGTCTTAGCATTCCTGACACTATTTTTCTAAGACTATCTCATGCTCTTATATCCGTTCTCTGTTATCTACTCTTACTTTCTTTCATCTTCTATGTGTGAGTGTATGTGTATGAAGAGAGACCTAGAAAAGACCCAACGAGACAGAATGAGACAGGAAGAGACAGTAAGCTAGACTTAAGAGGCAGGAAGACTTGGATTTAAATTGGGGAGGGGGGGGTTGCTGCTAAATGTTTGACAGCCAGCTCTCTGGGAGGAAAAAAAAAATCTGTCAGTCAAGAAGAATTTATTAAGGACCTACCATGTTTAAGGCACCGCAGTAAACTCGAGGTATTCAAAGAAAGTAAAAGAAAACAATCCCTGATTTCAAGGAGCTCGCAGGTTAACAGGCTAATAATACAAACAACTACGGACAAACAAGGTGTAGACAGGATAAATTGGAGATTTAGAGGGAAGACACTAGTATTAAGGAGGATCAAGAAAAGCTTCTTGTTAGCTGCAGCCTGGAGGGAGCCAGGGAAACCAGGAGATGGAGATGAGAAGAGAATGAATTCCAGGTATGGGGGACAAAATGTCTGGAGTCAGGAGATGGAGTATCATATTCAAGGAATAGCAAGAAGACCAGTGTCACTGGAACGCTGAGTATGTGCATGGGAATGAAGTGGAGGGCTTTGAACATGCAAAAGAGGCTTTTATAGTTGATCCAGGGGACTAAATTCTTCCAGTTTCTTCAGTCATTCCATATATGGTATGGCCTCAAAGCCTTTGGAGCTCTGGTTGCCCAATGAGATAAAATGAAAAATGTAGCTTTGGGCTAGATGGTGAATAGAGCCTTAAAGGAATTTGAACTTGTTCTTGAAGCAATGGGTAACCAATAAAAGTTTCTGAACAAGGTAAACAATATAATCAGAGTAGTGAAAAAGAAGGCTTAGTCAGATGGGATGTCCAAGAAGAGTTGTTGCTGTAAGGAGTGTATGATGAGTTGAGTTAAAGAAAGTGTGCACTAGAGTTGTGGTTGTGGAAATGAGTGGAAATAAGGTGATGATTGCAAGGGGCACTGCTGAGGAAAAGTTCAAAGGATTCAGTGTCTGGAACCTATGACCCTCCATATACTGATGAATAGATAAGAACTCTGTAATGAGAACACTCCTCCCTGCCCATGGCAGTCCCTGCTGATTTTATTTAGTTCCAAGGCTCCACCTCTGAATAGTGATTTTTATAGTATGGTCCTGAAGGATCACACTACTATGTAGTCTATGCTTCCCTCTGTGATGAAGAGTCCCACCAAAACTCTGCCGCTCTCAGCTTTTTCTGCTCACTCCTCACTCTGCTCCATAGCCCTGAAGCATGGGGTTTTATGATTCTTTGATCATAGGGAAAAAGAGGAGACATTGCTCAGAGGAGATACTTGTGTCCCACAGTTAAAGTCAGATGCATTAGTCTCCTAGGGACCTAAGTACCTCTTGAAGAAAAAGACTTGCCTCATTCTCTGGGTCTCTCCTGATTATTTTGCTTGAAACTCTCTCTCTCTCTCTCCCTCCTCACTTTCTCTTTCTTCTCCATCCATGTGCATGCTTGTGTGCGTGCACACACACACACAGGCACACACTTTTCCTGGGCAGTAATGAGACACTGATGGCAGTGGTGTCTAGTGGTGGCTAAACAGAGAACTCCACCTGAGAAACAACAGTGATGGCAAGGTGGAAGTGTAATTCATGGAACCTAGCATCATAGGAGCTGGAGTTGATGGAGGGGAAATTGGTGAAGTTATTCCTTCCCAAGGAATGCACTACTGTGTAATCTATACCTTCCACTGTAATTAAAGGTCCCACCAAAATCCTGCCCCTTTCAGCTCCTTCTGCTATCTCCTCACTCACCCCCAAAACACTAAAGTATGGGGTTGAAGATGGGAAATAGAGAAGGGAGGAGTTAAAATAATACTGCACAGTACACAGGGCAAGTGGTCAGCTGCCAAGACCTCTCAAAGGTGTAGTAGTTCCCTTAACAACAGTGAAGTTATGGAGGAGATGGAGCCAAGATGGCAGAGTAAAGGCAGGGACTCACCTGATCTTTTCTCCAAACCCCTCCAAGTACCTTTAAATAATGACTCTAAACATATTCTAGAATGGCAGAACCCATAACAAGATGGAGTAAAACAATTTTCCAGAAAGTTGACAGGAAAGGTCTGTTGCACCAGGGTGAAAGAGAAGTGCAGTGCAGCTCAGGCCTCAGCAGTGCAGACCAGGCCCCAGCAAACCAGAAGCAGATCTCAGGGCAACTGAATCAGTGGCAGCAGTGGTAGTTTCCAGACCTCTTAGCCCATGTACGGTAAGGGGGTTGAACAACTGATCAGATTTACTGTGATCCCTTTACTGGCACCAGAGACAGAACTGTGTCACACGGCCTATACTTGGATGTGGCTTGCAATCCTGGGTCTTAGTCCTAGTGTGAGAAGAAGCACTACCATAGCAGAGCTTGTGACCACAGGGGAACAGAAACCTTGGTTATAATTCCAGGTTTGAGAAGAGTGCTTGTGGTTGCTCACAAAACTGTGCACAGTACAGGGGAGCAGTAAACACACCTCTTCCTAGATCATACCATCTTGGAAGAAACAAAAACTTCCAGGTCCCCAGAATTGCCTCTGAAAACAGCTGCACAAAAAACAAAGTTTGGGACACTGCACCCTCCCACTTGGAAAGCAGAGCCCTACTTCAGTTTAGAGTTAGAAGTAAAAATATAGGCTGGGAAATGAGCAAACAACAGAAAAAAATTCTGACCGTAGAAAGTTATTGTGGTAACAAGAACGATCAAAACACACACTCAAAAGAAGACAACAAAATCAAAAGTCCTGCATCCAAAGCCTCAAAAAAAAAAAAAAAAAAAGGAATTGGTCTCAGGCCATGGAAGAGCTCAAAAAGGATTTTTTAAATCAAGTAAGAGAGTGGAGGAAAAATTGGGAAGAGAAATTGGAGTGGTGCAAGAAAATCATGAAAAAAAATGAAGAGCTTGGTAAAAGAGGCACCAAAAATACTGAAGAAAATGACACCTTAAAAAACAAAATAGGCCAAATGGTAAAAGAGACACAAAAATCCAATGAAGAGAAGAATGCCTTGAAAAGCAGAATTGGACAAATGGAAAAAGATAAACAAAAATTCACTGAAGAAGAGAACTCCTTAAAAAGTAGAATTGGCCAAATGGAAAAGGAGATGCAAAAGGTCACTGAAGAAAATAATTCCTTAAAAGTTAGAATTGGGCAAGTGGAAGCTGACTTTATGAAACATTAAGAAATATCAAACAAATCCAAAAAATCAAACAAAATCAAAAGAGTGAAAAAAATAGAAGAAAGTGTGAAATATCTCATTGGAAAAAACAACTGACCTGGAAACAGATTTTACATTGGAAGGGGAAATGGGGGAAGTGAAGAAAGGAGTACATAAATCTTATTCTTATCAGAATTGGCTCAAAGAGGGAATAATATACACACTCAGTTGGGTGTAGAAATCTATCTTACCTTACTGGAAAGTAGGAAGGGAAGGTGATAAGAGGTGGAGTGGAGCTGATAGGAAAGAAAGCAGTTTGGGAGAGGTACAAGTCAGAAGGAAAATATTTTTTAGAATGGACAAGATAAAAGGAGAGAGTACAATAAACAGGAGAGAAATAGGATGGAGAGAAATATATAGTTAGCAATCATTACTGTGAAAAAAATTGTGCAGTGATTTTCTCTGATAAAGACCTCCTTTCTTAAATATATAGAAAACTGAGTGAAATTTATAGAAATGAGTCATTCCTCATTTGATAAATGGTCAAAGAATATGAACATGCAGTTTTTAGATAAAGTAATCAAAGTTATCTATAGTCATATGAAAAAAATGCTCTAAATCATTATTGATGAGAGAAATGCAAATTAAAACAACTCTGAGGTACCACCCCACACCTATCAGATTGCCTAACATGACAGAAAAGGAAAATGACAAATGTTGGGAGGGGTGGGGGCAAATTAAAACGCTAATGTACTATTGGTTGTATATTGATACAACCAATCTGGAGAGCAATTTGGAACTATGCCCAAAGGGCTATAAAACCATGCATACTTTTTTTAAAATTTTAAATATTTTATTTATTTTTAGTTTTCAACATTCACTTCCACAAGATTTTGAATTCCGAATTTTCTCCCCATCTCATCCCTCCCCCAACCCCAAGACAGCATGCATTCTGAATACCCTTTCCTCTAATCTGCCTTCCTATCTATCTCTCATCCCTTCTCTTATCCCCTTCCTCTTCTATTTTCCTGTAAGGCAGGATAGATTTCTATACCCCATTACCTGTATATCTTATTTCCCAGTTGCATGTGAAAACAATTTTTTAACATTTGTTTTTAAAACTTTGGGTTCCAAATTTTCTCCCTTCCTCCCTCCCTACCCACCCTCATTGAGAAGGCAAGCAACTTGATACAGGTTATACATGTGTAGTCATGCAAAACACTTCCATAATAGCCATGTTGTGAAAAACTATACTTCCCTTCATCCTATCTCCACAAGCACAAGCTCCACCAAGTCAGTACTCCTCCTCACCCCAGGATCACCATCCAGAACTGTGACCTAGATCCAAGTACAGGCAAAGCAAGAGAATCCTGCCTCAGCACCAGCAAAGAGATCTCTGCAATGTGCCTCTGATCAGCCACTCAATTTCCCTTCAGTCTGTGGACTAGAAGCTCCAGAAGCAGTCGCTGCCCTGGGGCTGCACCAGGACTGGGACTGGGACCCAACTTCTCTCTCATTGCTGTCACAGATTTTCCTACTGACCTTCTAAGTTGTCTTTGGTGTTTGTGGGTGGAGAAGTCTGGAAACTGCCACAGCTGCCTGTGATTCAGTCCTCTGAGGCCTGCTTCAGGTTCACTGAGGCTTGGTCTTTGCCTGCACATGCCCACACTGAACTGCATTTCTTTCCCAATATGGCACAATAGACCTTTCTAATCAACCATCCAGGTTGTCTTGGGCTGGAAATTTGTTTCACTCTGTCTTTTTGTGGGTTCTGCTGCTCTAGAATTTGTTTAGAACCAATTTTTACAGGTATTTGGAGGGGTTTGGGGGAGAGCTCAAGTAAGTCACTACTTTTATTCCACTATCTTGGCTCCACCCCGCATGCATACCTTTTGACCAAGCAATGCCACTACTAGGTCTATATCCCAAAGAGATAAAAAACAAAAAGGAAAAGGATGTATGTGTACAAAAGTATTTATGGCAGCTCTTTTAGTGGTGGCGTAGAATTGGAAATTGGAAGGACGTCCATCAATTGGGGAATGACTGATCAAGTTGTTGTATTTGATTGTGGTGGAATTCTATTGTGCTTTAAGAAATGAGGAGTAGAGGCAGCCACATGGTGCAGTGGATAGAGCATTGGGCCTGGAATCAAGAGGACCTGAGTTCAAATCCAGCCTCAGACACTTGGCACTTACTAGCTGTGTGACCTTGGACAAGTCACTTAACTCCATTGCTTACCAAAAAAAAAAGAAAAAAAAAGAAAAAAAAAAGAAATGATGAGCAAGATGCTCTCAGAAAAATGCGGGAAGACTTACATGAATTGATATAAAGTGAAATGAGCAGAACCAGGAGAACATTGTACACAGTAGCAGCAGTATTGTATAATGACTTAGCTATTCTCAACAATACAATGATCCAAGACAGTTCTATAGGACTTATTATAAAAGGTGCTGTCTTCCAGAGAAAGAACTGGTAGAGCTTGAATGCAGCTTTAAAAAGATACTTTTTCCTTACTTTCTTTGTTTTTCTTGGGTTGTTGGGTTTTTCTTTTTTGTTTTTTGGCCTGTGTTTTCTTTCATAGAATGACTTACATGGAAATATATTTTGCATGACTCCACATGTATAAGTTATGTCAAATTGCTTGCCTTCTCAGTGAGGTGGGGAATGGAAAGGAAGGGAGAGAATTTGGAACTCAAAATTTGAAAAAAATGTTAAAATTATTTTACATGTAATTGAGAAAATAAAATATTAAATAAGATTTTAAAAATGATAGTGAAATTAAGAACTTATGCCCTAAAAGGTCAGCAGTTGCTGGTGGGATTTGGGATGGCTAATACTGAACTTGAGTCAATGCGTTGAGAGTTTCAATACTGAGTCTTTTGAAATATTCTTTCTTCCTTTTTTTGTTTTTTAAAAATTTATGTTAGACTTAAATACTAAAATTTAAATATACAATAAGAAAAGAAAAAGAAACATATTATAAACTTAATTATTGAAACTCAAGTACAGAATAAGAAAAAAGCATTGCCATGTGCACAGCAGAACATAAGAGAGGATTCTAAATGTACAGCAATAAATTTCCATTTTAAGAAATGCTATAGGGGCAACTAGGTGGTGCAGTGGATTGAGCACTGCCCCTGGATTCAGGACAACCTGAGTTCAAAACTGGCCTCAGACACATAACATTAGCTGTGTGACCCTAGGCAAGTCACTTAACCCCATTGCCTAGCCAAAAAAAAAGGCTCCATAATAAATATGCATTGTTTTCAGACCTGTCCATCTTTGCTTCCTTGTCAGTTTTCTTTTGTTCTGTACTGTGCACTTTTAATTTGTCCTTTTCTCTCCCTTCCTCCCCCACCCCCCAAGAAGGTCACAATTAAACATGCACACATATATACATATATACATATATACACACACATACATACATACATACATAGTGTAGTTTCCCTTTTTTTCTCTTTTGATTAAATGTATTTTCATCTTAACTTTATCCAAGATCATGATTACCACCCTTGATCTTTATTTTATGTTTGTGTGTATCTTATTTCCTATCTCTCCTGACTCCTCTAGTTTACTTCTACCCACTACTTTGCCTTCCTATTACTTAACCTACCCTCCCTCTAAGGATCCCTCCCTTATCCTCCCATTCCCATTAATCTAAACACCCTTCTGTACTTCCCTTTTCCTATTCCCTCACCCTCCCCTCTAAAAATCTTTTCTTTATCCTCCCTTCCCTCCCTATCCCCTTAAACTTTTATTTCTTTCTGAATTTAGAGGACTTTTATACCCTTTTAGATGTTTATGTATTGTTCTCTCTTAAATCCATTCTTGATGAAAACATGGTTCCAGAACTAGTAGTCCTCCTCCCCCATCTAATTCCTCTGTGTCAGTTCTTCCTGTTTTGTATAAAATATTACTCTTTTGACCTGTTTCTAAATGGTTTTGCTTTTTAAAACCATATCATACTCAGGTCTACCTCAAATTTTCTTATGAAATACCCAATTTTGAATAACAATCTTAGACATATGTTTTACATTTCCTCATATAAATGTAAACAGTTTGTCCTTATTGAGTCCCTTGTAATTAGTTTTTGATACATACCTTATATTTCTCTTGGATCTTATATGTCAAGTCCTCTATTAAGATGAAGTTTTTTTTAAAGAAAAAAAACCAAAATACTAAAAGTCTGACAATTCATTAAATATCCATTTACTTTCATTCAGGATTATGCTTAACTTTGCTGGGTATGAAATATTATTTCTTGCAATAAACATGTCCTAAACTGTAATGTGAGCATGTTTTCCATTTGTCACGTTGTGAAATTGGGAGGAAAGAAAGAAACTTAATAGGAAATGAGGCACAAATCATATTTGGAGATTTTCCTTGAGTTCAGGGTGAAAGACCAAAATACAGGCCAATTTGTGAAAGAATTATCAAATATTTTGAACAACTTGTTGTTGTTGTCTTTTGTTCTTTGTTCTCAAAGAGGACCAATGACATCATGAGAATGATGTTTTGACTTGCACATGAATTGGATATAAGTGGGGCAGAGCTGTGCAAAGTTGTCAGCCTCACTCTCTCCTCCTGGGTCATCAAAGTCCAATGGCAAGACAAAGGGCAAGATGACTGGTGATGGCCCAGGATGCAGTGAGTAACCTTGGCCTTTCTAAATTTTATGTATATATAATATATATGTGTGTGTGTATGTGTGTACATATACACATATATACATATACACACATATATACATATACACACATATATACTATATATTCTATTCTATTCTATATAATTTTATATTTTAAACCCTAGAATGAACTAAGAGGAACCTTGGCCAAGGTGGTGGTGGTGGAAGGGTGCTTCTGAATATGGGACAACATCCTGATCTATAGCATATATAGCTACAGCATCAACCCCTTAAAGAGGTAGAGTATATAATCATTTAGTAAAGAGGAGCCTCTTGGATTGCCTACATAGCCAGATGGGGCACTATCTGACAATAACCTGTCCCTTCTCTCAGTTTGACTTCCTCCTGCCCAGCAGTCTTCCAAGGAGAGAATAGTGAAAAGAAATGAGTGTAAGAGTAGAAACTTCAAGCTCTTCCTAAATAAGACCAGCATATGACCCATGAGTACGAGTCTCACTTCATTACCTTACCATTTATTCTTCATTGTGGTTGTAAGAGATCAGTGATGGAGGTCTAAAAGTAGAGCCCAAGCCTAATTTTGTAGCCAGTCCAGCATCAATGTTCTAAGTAGTGAGAAGGAGACTTTGGAACCCAGCACCTGTTCACAGTGCAATATCATCCTCAACTCCTAAGTCTCTCTCAAATCACATAGCCTATGTATTGGTGGCTGGTGATTATCACATTTGTAGATTTTAGCAAGAACTTGCAGGGAGCCAGGTGATTAGTGATTGGTGATTGTAACATCTCTAGATTCTCGCTAGAACTTGATAGGAGTCAGGGAAAGCTAAGGTGAGGAGAGAGAGAATACCAGGCATGGAGGATAGTCAGTGGACATGACCAGTGTCAGGAAATAAAGTGAAGAGTACAAGGAACAGCCAGTACACTGGTATCACAGGACTGCAGAGGACATGGAGGGAAGTAAGAGAAAAGAGGGTATATTAAGCAAAAGAAAGTGGCAGCTAGGTCCTGCAGTGGATAGAACACTGGACTTGGAATCAGGAGGACTCATCTTCATGAGTTCAAATCAGGCCTCAGATATTCACTAGCTGTGTGACCCTAGGCAACTCACTTAACTCTGCCTCAGGTTCCTCATCTGTGAAAAGAGCTGGAGATGGAAATGGCAAACCATTCTAGCATCTTTCCCAAGAAAATTCCAAAATGGGGATCACAAAGAGTTGGGAACAACTGACCAACAACAACAGGAAAAATAAAAGGACTCAACAGTATCAAAGGCTGCAGAGAGAGATCAAGAAATATGAAGTCTGATAAAAAGCCATGAGCTTTGACAATTAGAAGATTGCTAGTAATTTTGAAGAGAGGAGTTTCATTTGAATAAAGAAGTGAGAAGCCAGACTGTACAAAGTTAGGAAGAGTGAGAGGAAAGGAAATAGGCATCTATTGTAGCTGCCTTCTTAAGGAGTTTAGCCACAAAAAGGAGGGGATATATGACACTAGCAGAGATGAATGGATCAATTTTTTTTTGAGAATGGAGGAAATACGTTTATGTTCATAGGCAAAAAGAATCAGCAAGCAGATATGGAGAGACTGAAGATAGGTGAGAGAGTAGGGGTGTTAAAGGGGGAAATCTGGAAGAGGAGACAGAATGGAATGAGACCACTTGTACATGTATAGATGTTTGCCTTGGCAAGAAGAGCCTCTTCTTTATGTGAGACAGGGGTTAAGGAGGATATAGTGGCAGGACACATCTGAGTGATATAAGATGAAGAAAAAGGGAGAAGAGAGATCTCTTAGCAATTCTGTAGAAGGAGATACCTCTCAAATATTTAGTTAAATGTGAGACTAGATTTTCAGCTGACAGGGTGGAGGTAGAATTAGCCATGGGAGGCCTGTGGAGGGATGAAAAGGTTTTGGAAGAGCCACTGCGGTGAATGGAATAGTAAAATATTTGGGGAAGTTTAAAAGGATTGCCTTGCAGCAGTGAGAGTCCAAACTGAAACAATGTAACACAAATTTATAGTGGACCCAATCAGCATGGATTTGTGATTTTCTCCAGCTTCTGTCAGCTGCAGTTGTATAGGAATAAAGGCACAAGATGGTGGGAGTGATCCAAAACTGAGGCTTTGCAAGGCATGTTAGGCAGTAAGGTAAGGGGGCAAGGGACTCAAGAGAAGAGGAAAGTGAAGAGCTGAACTGGTTTTCCAATGGGTCATAGTAGTGAAGGAAAGAATGTAGCTAGGGTAGGAGTGATGGCCTGGGCAAGAACTGAAGGGCTGTTGGTTGGAGGTGATGGTGAGTATGAAGGACAACATTTCAGGTTGCAAGGAAGAAGATCTAATATAAAATCCTCTATTTGGCATTCAAAGCCCTTTATAAACTGCCACTCCCTTTCCAGTCTTCTTATAACTTATGCCCTCGATCACATGTCCTCTGTGATCCATTAATACTGACCTTACTGTTCCTTGAACAAGACACTCCATTTCCTGATTTTCACTGACTGTCCTTCACATCTGGAATGGTCTCTCTTCTCATCTTAGCTACCCAACTTTCCTGGCTTCCTTCAAGTGCCAGATAAAATCACACCTGCTATGAAAACCCATTCCTCTTTCCCCTTAATTCCAGTGACTTTTCAGTGATGATTACCTGCAATTTATCCTGTATATCACTTTTTTTGTACATAACGGTTTGCATGTGGCCTCCCACCCTTAGACTGAAAGAAAGACTGTCTTTTGCCATTCTTTGTAACCCCAAGGTTTAGCAGAGTGCCTGGAACATGATAAGTGCTTAACAAGTATTTACTGAGTGACTGACCACCATGAGCCATAAAACTTGAACCATAGGGAGGGAATGCAGATAGTGAGTGATTGAGAGGTTTGGAGCTGACTGTCAGGGGCTTTAAGCCAATCAAGGACTGGGGAACTGGGGAGATGGGCAGGGAAAGGTGGTCCTCAGCCAATAACTTGGAAAGAGAAGACAAAAGGGTTTCCCCTCCTATACAACCCCAACTCCCACTACAATTTAGAGACCTGGACATGGCATCTGCCTCCTTCCTCGCTCAAGAACAAGAGAGGGAAACAAACTTGTGTACTGGAGTAGGTTGATTTACCTCAGTGAGTAGGCATCTGTTTGAGAAGAGGATGTTAGAGAAAAGGATAGAGGGATGAGGAAAGAGAAGAGAAAAGAGAGAAATGTATAGAGGGAAAATAGAAAAGAGGGATATTAGAAGTAAGTACAGAAGCAGAGAAGAGGGAGATAGCAGTGAGGAGAGGGAAAAAAGAGCCCACAGAAAATGGGAGGAAAGGAGAGTGGAAAGAAGAGATGTAGAGTGACTTCTCTTTGACCTCCCTCTACTGTCCTCTTCCCAGCCCAGTCTGAGGCAAATCCTAGTCTTACTCAGCCTACCCCATGCCACCAAGTCTCCCACTGACCTTCTTGTGGTGATTATTTTCTTCCTTTTCATCCTTTTTAGCTCCTACATGAACCTAGCCCCACCCCCAACTGAGCACGAGTCCCCTAGGATCAACTTGGTCCCTCATCAGCTCCCTGTGGGGGTATTCAGTTGTAATTAAATCAAATGCAGGCCCCACCTGAAATTACTTTATTGTCAGCTCTGGAAACTGGTGGGGTGTGGGACACCACTGGTGGGGACAAACCTTCTGAATAATTATACTGATACACTCTTTAATATTAGCAGCATAAAATCTGTCACAAAAGCTGTCCAGACATGCCTAAATGTCCAGTCAAAAAGATACCCTGTAAGCCGAGAGGGAACCATGAGCTGATGTTTAGAGGAAACGGGACTGGGACCATATGTTTCTGGCCCTCTTCCAGTCCTTGGACCCTCTGAACCCTCTCCAACCCCATCCCTGGCCTCCTGTTATGTCTTATGCACCACATTCTATTTGAATTAAACCTGACTTAGATGTGTCCCGGTCTTCCACACTCTAGGCAAGTACATAGAAGGGGGGGTATCAAGCACAGGGCTACATGGGGACTAGGTCACACTTAAGGGTCAAGACTATATGAAGACCAGGAGATTTGAATCAGTTTTGCAGAGAGTAGGGAAAAATTCAGGGTTGGGGAACACTTAGAAGGATTCCTACACATGGACTAGTGGACACAAGGGGGCCAGAACTATGCAGAGACTGGAACCCAGAGTTCAAGGCAGTACATGGGCTGAGCGTTATACAGGTCTGAAATGTTTAGAGTTGGGGGTGGAGGGGAAATTACAGACCAAGGCTACACTGAGCTAAAAGGGTTCAGGACTGCAGAAGGACTAGTGGACCCTCAGGATCTGGGCTACTTAGGGACTGCCCAGCTGGATCTTTATTAACATCCCATGATTCCATCACCTTGCTACCTTACTTACCTTCTTCTTACCTTGACATCTATGCTCTATCCATAGGTAATAAAGGGCCACCAACTTCAAATGTAAAAGTCACAATCAGCATCCCATTGATCTCACACAGCCCAGGAACTGACCTGAGAAGATATACTAAAAAAAAGCACCTAGATGAAGCATTCTGGGAAGATGGCAGAGTAGGTCAGAAATTTATAGGCTCTTTAAATTTTCTTCACAGACAGAACAACACCACGAAATGAACTTAGAGCAGCAAAAGTAAAGGGGTAATGCAACTCTCTTTCTAAGACAACTTAAGAGGACCTCAGGAAAGACAGGATCTTCAGAGGCCGAAGTCTGGCCTGAGTGAAGTGTAGGTACCTCAAGTCCAACTCTGCTGAATCAACAAACAGCAGGCCCTGGAGGCAACTCTTTTGGGTAGCTGACTAGGCCTCAAGAAATTTCACCTTACAAAATTTTCACCTCACCAACTTTCATCTAACAAAAAGCTTGGAGATCAGATGGCTGAGTGGGGGAAGACTGAAAGACACCTGCTGTTTCTGGACACCAGGCCTGGCAGTGCTGACCAGACATGATCCTAGGCTGTGGCTATGGGCAAGGAGGAGCAAGCACATGCCAGTGAGTGAGGTATCTCAGGAAGCAAGAACATTTTTAGGGTATGATTGGAAGCCCTAACTATGATTTAGGGGAGGAGAGGAGTGCCTGAGGTTGAACGCCTGGATAGAACTCAGAAAATAACCATAAGGAAGACCTCAGGCCTGGGTCACCATTACCCACAAGTCAGGATTAAAAACTGATTACAATAATAAGCTGCTAAAAATAGAATAAAACAAAATAATAAAGAGTAAGCAAAGGCAAAAGAGTCCCACCATAGACAGCTACTATGGTATAAAAGAAGATCTGGGTTCAGAGGAAGATTCTGAGGTTAAAAAAGCTATTCCTACCCCTAAGAATTACATCAAATGGTCACAATTCCAAAAAGAGCATTTGGAATATCTTTTAAAAGGACTTAAAAATCAAATCTGAGAGATTGAGGAAAATTAGGAAAAAAAAGTAAAACAATCCAAGAAAATTATGAAAATAAAAGTTAATCAATTGGAAAAAGAGGTCCAAAATCTTGAGGAAAATAACTCCTTGAAAACTAGAATTGGGCAAGGAGAATCAAAAGGCACTATAAGACACCAAGAAACAATAAAATTTAAAAAAAAAGAAGAAGAAAAATTTAAGAATCCCATTAGAAAAACAAATGATTTGGAGAATAGATTGAGGAGAGACAATAAGAGAATTGTAGGACTACCTAAAAGTTATGATCAAAATAAGCATCTTGGTACAATGTTACAAGAAATTATTTGCCCTGAAGTTCTAAAAGAAGAGGGTAAAGTAGAAAAAGAAAAAAAATCTACTGTTCACCACCTGAAAGAGATTCCAGGAGGAAAAATTACAGGAATGTCATAGCCAAGTTCCAAAATTCCCAGATTAAGGAGGTGACATTGAAAGCAACAAGAAAAAGCAATTTAAATACTGTGGAGATACCATCAGTATTTCACAAGACCTAGCAGTTTTTACACTAAAAGACCTTAGGTCTGTGAACATTGTACTTTGAACAGCAAAAGAGCTAAAGTTGCAACCATGAATAACTTACCCAGCAAAGTTGATTATAATCCCGAATGAAAAAAAAAATGACATTTAATGAACTGAAAGACTTTCAGGTATTTTGTTTTGTTTTATGTTTTTTGGATAGACAATGGGGTTAAGTGACTTGCCCAGGGCCACACAGCTAGTAAGTGTCATGTGTCTGAGGTTGGATTTGAACTCAGGTCCTCTTGAATCCAGGCATGATGTTCTATCCACCGCACCACCTAGCTGCCCCAACTTTCAGATATTTGTGACAAAAAGACCAGAACTAAATGGAAATTTTGATGTATAAGATTCAGAAGAAATAAAAGGAAAACATTAAAGACTAATTGTAATGGACTCATTAAGGTCAAACTGTTTGCTTCTCATATATGAAAATGTTAGTAATATTCTTAAGAGTGTCATCATTACTAGCATAGTTTGAAAGAAAGTTTGGGGCTGAGTTGTTAATGATGGAGTTATTCTGAAAAACAAAATTGGAAAGGAAAAGGTAAAAAAAGCAATTATCTCATGTAAATTGGGCATGAAAAGAAGAAATGATACAGAGGAACCAGGTAGGGGTGGAGGGCTGGTAGTGCTAGAATGTCACTCTCATTGGACCTGGGTTAAACAGGAAATAATATATACATCTAAAAGGGTATAAAAGTCTTCTAAACTTATAAAAAATAAGAGGGCTAAGGCACAGGGTAAGGGAAAGACTTTTAGAAGTCTGTGTAGATTAAGATTTAGGAATGTGGGGGGAGAGAATAAAAGAAGTACTCTCAGAGGGTTGGGTAGAATAAAAATAGGAGAGTAAAAGGAGAGGATAAGGTAACAGGGATAGAGTAAAAAGAGAGACTGAGGACAATAATGAGTAAAAACTGAATGGAGGGAAATTCACAAAGAGTAATTATAACTTTGAATATGAATGGGATGAACTTACGCATAAAATAAAAACAGCAGAATGGATTAAAAATCAGAATCCAACAATATGTTGTTAATAAGAAACACATTTAAGAATGACAGAGTTAAAATTGAGGGATTTAGTAGAATTTATTTTGCTTCAGCTGATGCTAAAAAGGCAGGGGTAGCAATTATGATCTCAAAGTAATGGCTAAAATACGTTTAATTAAAAGAGATAAACAGTCTAACTACATTTTGATAAAAGTTACCATAGACAATGAAGCAATATCAATACTGAACCTATATGCTCCAAATACTATAATATCTATATTTTGCAAAGAAATGTTAAATTGAATACAGGTGGAGATAGATAGCAGTAATACAATAGTGAGGGACAAAAAGCTTTCCCTTTAAGAACTAGATAAATCTAACCAAAAAAATAAATAAAAAACAAGTCAAGGAATTGAATAGAATTTTAGATAAGCTAGGTATCATAGACAATTGAATAAAAATAGAAAAAAAATACATCTTTTTTTCTCAATGGTTCATGGAACCACTTTGAAAGATTGACCGCATATTAGGACATAAAATTTTTATAGTTAAAAGGAGAAAAGCAGAAATATTTAAAGTATACTTTTCAGATCTCAATGGAGATTAAACAACCTAATCTTAAAGAATGAATGTGCTAAAGAATAAAGCATAAAAACAATCAATAATTTCATTAAAGAGAATACAATAATGACACATCATATCAAAACCCATAGGATATAGCAAAAAGCACTGATCAGAGGAAAATTTATGTCTATAAATGCTTACTTCAATAAAATAGAGAAAGAGCAGAATAGTGAATTAATTGGGCATGCAATTTAAAAAACTCGAAGAATGAACTAAAAATCCCCAATTAAACACTAAATTAGAAATCCTGAAAATTAAAGGTAATATTAATAAAACTGAGTGTAAAAACCATTGAATTAATAAATAAGACTAGGAGTTGGTTTTATGAAAAAAAGAACAATAAAATAGATAAACCATTTGTTAATTTGATAAAAAAGAGAAGAAAACTAAATCACTAGAATTAAAATTGAATAGGATGAGTATACCAACAGCAAAGATAAAATTAAGGCAATTACAAGGAGTTATCTTCCCAACTACATGTCAATAAATTTATCAATTTAAGTGAAATGGAAGAATATTTACAAAAAAAAAAGTTGCCTGATTAGCAGACATAAAATATCTTAAAATACCTATTTTAGGGGCAGTTAGGTGGTGTAGTAGATAGAACTCTGGCCTTGGAGTCAGGAGGACCTGAGTTCAAATTTGGCCTCAGACATTTGAAACTTACTAGCTGTGTGACCCAGGGTAAGTCATTTAATTCTAATTACCTCACACACAAAAAAGACCTACTTTAGAAAGAGAAATTGAGCAGGCCATAAATGAGCTTCCAAAGAAAAAAGCAACAAGGCCAGATGGATTTACAAGTGAATTCTATCAAAAATTTAAAGATCAATTAATTCCAATATCAAATAAATTATTTGATATAGTAGGCAAAGAAGAGATTCTACCAAACTCCTTTTATGAAACAAATATGATACTGATACCTAAACCAGGAAGAGTGAAAACAGAGAAAGAAATTATAGACCAATTTCATTAATGAATATGGATGCAAAAATCCTAAATAAAATACTAGGTAAAAGATTACAACAATATATTACAAAGATTATAAAATATGATCAAATGAGATTTATACCAGGAATGCAGGGGTGGTTTAACATAAGGAAAATTATTAACATAATTGATTATATAAATAATAAAAAATTCTAAAAATCATATGATTATACTAATAGATGCAGAAAAAGCTTTTAATAAAGTGTAACACTCATTTCTGTTTTAAAAACACTTGGAAGTATGGATTTTTCCTTGGAATGATAAAAAGTATTTATCTAAAACCATCAGAAAATGTTATTTGTAATGCAGATAAGCTAGAAACCTTCCCAGTAAGATCAGATGTGAAACAATGATCCCCATTGTCACCAACATAATTCAATATCATATTAGAAATCCTAGCAATAGCAATAAGAGAAGAAAAAGAAACAGAAGGAATCAGAATACGGAATGAGGTAATAAAACTCTCTTTTTCTAAATGATATGATGACATCCTTTGAAAATCCCAAAGACTATTAAAATTTTAGTTGAAGCAATGAATAATTTTACCAAAGTAGCAGGATATAAATCCACATAAAACATCAGCATTCCTATGTAGCACAAACAAAACTCTGCAAGAAGAGATAGTAATAAATACTCTAGATAGGATAAAATACCTCAGAATATACTTGTCAAGACAAACCTAGGAAATACGTAAACAAAATTATTTTTAAAAAAATTTTTATACAAATGAAACCAGTTTTAAATAATTAGAGAGATACTAATTATTCATGGATAGGCAAGGCCAATATAATAAAAATGACAATTTTACCTAAACTAATTTAGACATTCAATGCCAACCCAATTAAATTACCAAAAGATTATTTTATTGTATGAGAAAAAAATAACAAAATTAATTTGGAAGAGCAAAAAGTCAAGAATATCAAATGAACTAATAAAAAAGGTAAAGGAAGGTGATTTAGCTGTACCACATCTTAAACTATATTATAAGGCAGTAATTATAAAATTATTTATATAATCAAAACTCTCTGGTGCTGTCTAAGAAACACAAAGGTAGATCAATGGAACAGAGCAGACATTTAATTTACAGCAGGAAATAAATATAATAACTGTGTATTTGACAAGCATAAAGACTTGAGATTTTGAGATAAAAATTTATTATTTGGTAAAAATTGTTGGGAAAATGAAAGCAGTATGGCAGAAATTGGGCACAGACCAATATCTTACACCATTTACCAAGATAAGTTCAAAATGGTTACATGACCTTGGTATAAAGCGAGATATAACAAAAAATTTGAAGAACATGAAACATAGTGCCTATCAGACTTATGTATAAGTAAACAATTTATTAATAAACAAGAGATAGAGAGTAGAGTGAGGTATAAAATGAATAATTTCAATTACATCACATTAAAAAGATTTTGTAGTGAGCACAACCAGGAGAATGTTGTACACAATAACAGCTATGTTGTGCAATGACTAATATTGATAAACTTAACCCTTCTCACCAATACAAGGATATAAGACATCTCCTAAGGCCTTGTGATGGAAAATGCTGTCCACAAAAAAGAAAAAAACTATGGAATTTGAATGCAGATCAAAGTATTTGCTAATTTGTTTCTCCTGTTGTGTTTTGTTTCCTCTTTCTGGTGGTTCCTCCTATTGGCTCTAATTCTTACCTACAACATGACTAATGTGAAAATATGTTTAATAGGAATGTATATATATAGCCTATATCAGATTGCATGCTGTCTTTGGGGAGGGAGGTGGGGAAGGTCAGGGAGAAAAATTTAAAACTCAAAAGCTTGTGGAAGTGATTGTTGATAATTCAAAATAAATTAATTTTAAAAAATGAATAAAAAGGTTTTATAACAAAAGGTTCAGAATATCAAGGGACCTTATGAAAAGAAATGCAGGGAAAGGTGGCCTAGCTGTTTCAGATCTTAAATTGTATTATAAAGCAATATTCATCGAAATCACTTGCTACTGGCTTAAAAATAGAGTGATGGATCAGTGGAATAGGTTAGGTATGCAAGACACACTAGTCAATGACTATTGTAATCTATTATTCAATAAACCCAAAGACCCCAGCTTCTGGGATAAGAACTCACAATTTGACAAAAACTGCTGGGAATACTGAAAAAAAATATAGCAGAAACTAGGCATAGACCAAAATCTCACAACATATACCAAAATTAAGTCAAAATGGGTTCATGATTTAGATAAAAAGGCTGATTCTATAAGCAAATTGGGAGAGCAAGGAATAGTTTACCTGTCAGATTTATGGAGAACAGAAGAATTTATGACCAAACAGGAGACAGAGAACACTATGAAATGTAAAATGAATAATTTTGATTACATTAAATTGAAAAGTTTTTGCACAACAAAGTCAATGCAACCAAGATTAGGAGAGAAGCAGAAAAATGGGAAAAAAATTTTACAACCAGTGTCTCTGATAAGGACCTCATTTTTAAGATATATGGAGAACTAAGTCAAATTTATAAGAATGCAAGTCATTCCCCAGTTGATAAATGGTCAAAGGATATGAACAGGCAGTTCTCAGATGAAGAAATTAAAGCCATCTGTAGTCATATGAAAAAATGCTCTAAATCGCTATTGATTAGAGAAATGCAAATCAAAACAACTCTGAGGTAGTTCATCATACCTATCAGATTGGTCAACAAGGTAAAACAGGAAAATGATAAATATTGGAGAAGATGTGGGAAAATTGGAACACTAATGCATTGTTGGTGGAGTTGTGAAATGATCCAACCTTTTTGGATAGTAATTTGGAACTATGCCCAAAGGGCTATAAAAATGTGCATACCCTTTGGCCCAGCAATAGCACTTCTAGGGTTGTATCCCAAAGAGATCATAAAAATGGGGAAAGGATCCAAGTGTACAAAAATATTTATAACAGCTCCTTTTGTGATGGCAAAGAATTGGAAATTGAGGTGATGCCCATCAATTGGGGAATGGCTGAACAAGTTGTGGTATATGAATGTAATGGAATACTGTTGTGCTATAAGAAATGATGAGCAGGTGGACTTCAGAAAAACCTGGGAAGGCTTGTATGGACTGATGCTAAGTGAAATGAGCAGAACTAGGAGAAGGTTGTACACAGTAGCAGCCACATTGTGCGATGACTAACTTTGATAAACTTAGTCCTTCTCAGCAATGCAAGGATCTAAGACATCTCCAAAAGTCTCATGAAAGAAAATGTTATACACATCCAAAAAAAGAACTATGGAGTTTGAATGCAGACCAAAGCATACTATTTGCTCTTTTTTTCTTCTGTTTTGTTTTATTTCCTCTTTCTTGTGGTTCCTCCTATTGGTTCTAATTTTTCCCTACAACATGACTAATGTGAAAATACGTTTAATAAGAATGTATGTGTGGCCTATATCATATTGTGCACTGTCTTGTAGAGGGAGGTGGGGAGGGAGGGGGAGAAAAATTTAAAATTCAAAAGCTTACAGATGTGATTGTTGATAACTCAAAATAAATTAATAAAAATAAATAAAGTAAATAAATTTTAAAAAAAGGTTTTGTACAAATAAAACAAATTTAGCCAAGAGCAGGTGGAAAACATAAAATGGGGGGAGGGTTATAGACAGTTTGTCAGATAAAGTTCTCATACCTCAAATATATAAAGAACTTTATCAAATCTATAAGAATAGGAGTCATTCCCCAATTGACAAATGGTCAAAGGATATGAACAGACAGTTTTCAGATGAAAAAATCAAAATAATGTATAGTCAATTGGGAATGGCTATATGATGGTGATAGAATACCACTGTGTTATAAGAAATGATAGGGTAGTTGATACTAGAAAAAAAACATGGAAAAACTTGAATGAAATAATGGAGAATGAAATGAGCAGAACCAAGAGAACATTGGGTATAGTAACAGCAATATTGTTTCAAGAACAACCTTGAGTTACTAAGCCATTTTGACTATTATAAATACCCAAATTAACTACAAAGGACATATGAAAGAAGACATCCAGAGAAAGAACAGATAAATAGAAGTATGAATAGAATGGTTTTACATATGTACACATATTTGTGTCTAATGGTAGACATCTCTAGGGCTGGTAGTGGGGGAGGGAAGAAAAAAGAAAAAAGAAATTTATATGATGACTTTATTACATATTTAAAATGAATTGCAAGTTCTACATAACAGATTTTCAGTTTTATGTGCAATCATCCTTTTTTAATCATACTATGCTATAGAAATATTTGTTTTATTCCATAAATGAAAAATAAAATGAATACAATTTAAAAAAAATAACCCCCTAAACCTCAGAGAATGGCTATAACCTTGATTTCTCTGCATCTTCTCCTATGCCTCTGTCATAGAATAATGGGACATTCCCAGGTGAAGAAAGAAGTAACTGAAATAGAGAGAATCTGGGCTCCTTATGACTTGTAGGACAACTTTTCATATGCTTCTAGCCACCAGAAACCCACTGGTACCTCCTATGTCTCATCTATGGAGGCTGTATAAGAACAGTGGGTAGGAGCCCGTGATGGGGAGGCAAGGAGTAACATGGGAAGGGAGAAGAAAAGGACAAAGGTCTAGACAGGACTCAGAGTTCAAGAGAGTCAAGGACCTCAGAAAGACACAGCCAGACTATGAGATTTCAATTTTATTCTACTCAACAACTGTGTGTTGAACATCTTTGTGCCAAGAATTGGAGATACAGAGACAATAATAACACTATCCCTGCCTGCAAGCAATACATTTTGCAGAAAGAGGCTTGTAATTCTGTCATTTTCCAGATGTCAATGTCATTCCTAAATTGTGATGCCAGAGAAAATCATGATACTTTAAATGTGGTCTAACCAGGGTACTGAACTATGGACCTCTGACCTAAAGGGATTCTGAGAAAGGGGAGAAGAGGAAGTTTGAAGAAGGGTAGCAGAGGCAGAGAAACTAAGCCTAGGAGGAAACAGGAAATTGGAAGTAGTGCCATGAAATTACCAGCACCATGCTCCAAGATGGGGGCTGTGTGGGCACATCTTTCTTGAAGGTAGTAGGGATGGATGGTATTTTGTTCATTCCCAACCCTAGTTTCCAAGGTGCTATTTTTTAATTTCCAATCTCCATTTTAGGGTCCCTGACTCCTCATAACAGCTTCTTCCTTTCTCTATTCTTCCGAAGTATGTTTACATTTCTGTTTCCTTCTCTTCCAAACTGGCCATTGTGACTAACCATTGCCTTGATAATCAATATGGGTCATTATTAAATGGAGCTGAGAGGGGACAAATGTGTTATCCAGAGGAGGAGTTGGGAGGTGGAGCAAACTAGATGGCTGCAGCATATTCCTCATGGGAACTAGCCTGGGGAAGCCATGGCCAGCAGCAACAGAGATATCACCTGAAATGGAGTCAATTGGTCATTCCCCAGATCTTTGGAAAAGAAAAAGAAGAGACAGGAGTTGGTAAAGGATTGAAGGTGCTTTCATCAGCTGAAAGTCCTGTACAGACTGAACCCATGAAATAGGACTCCAAGTTGGAAGGAGTCACAGTGACCATCTATCCCACTTTCATCTTACAAATGAGAAAACTGAGGCCTAGAGAAGCTAAGTTATTTCCTTGCCCAATGTCATAGAGGAAGTAAATAGAAGACCCTGGATTTGATCTCAAGTCTATGGATTCCAAATCCATGTTATTTTCAGTATATCACATCCTGGCCCATGAAAGACTGCAGACAGGATCCCTGTCTGAAGGGGTTTTCTGCTTCAGATTGAAGCTGCCTTCCCCCTACATCTGGAAGATCTTTAGAAACCAAAGACAGATAGAAGCCCAGGGGAAGGCTGGGCTTTAGGGACATTCTGGAAACATTCTGGTTGTGAGAGGCCATGTAGATGCTATACACAGAGGTAGGATTTTTAACAAGATTTTGAAGCACTACTTATCGTGGGGGGACTTTTGGTTCATCTATTTGGAATTTCCTCTGACTGAGTGTTACTCACAGACACTGCCTCCAAACTAAGATTTGGTGGTATAGTCAATACAGTGCTGGACTTGCAGTCAGGAAGACCTGACTTCAAATTTTTTTGCCTCAGACACTTACCATTGGTGCAGTCCTTTGCAAGTCACCTAACCTCTGTCAGCCTCACTTTCCTTTTCTGTGAAATGGGGGCAATACTAATAGGACCTACTTCACAAGGTTACTGTGAGGATCAAAATACATAATATACACAGAGTATTTTACAAAACTATAGCTCTTTAAAGAGCTATATGGAGTTCACTATTATTATCTAAGCAAATGAATTTTATCATAAGTGTGGCCTGGGGGACCCTAGGGGCACTCCATGAACAACTGAATCATCTATAGAAGTCACATGTGGGGAGAAATTACAGAGGCAGAGGTTAAGATTACATGGAGAGCAACAGGGCTTTTTCCAGAGCTAGTCTTCTGATTTATTGATCAACCTGCTAGGGTAAAGAGCAGAGAAGCAGTCATCTGGCAGTAAGCCAGGAACTAAATTTACTTTCTTTGACAACAGTTTGACAACAGAGATAAGGCATGTTAGAACATAGTGTGATGATTCCCCTCCCCTTGGGACTTTAAGGTTGGGAGACTTGAAAGGGTTATTTTTCAAAGATCTCCCATTTCTCTGTGAGAGTTAGAGATACATGAAGCACAAGGAGGTGTGAAGATTTGGAAATTTCATCTTTAACATGAGTGGATGTGATTGACTGTTCAGAATTGTTATTACATTTTACTTTTGCTTTTTATGAAGCAATGGTGTCTTAACCTGTAAGCTGATTAGCTATGGGGAGAAGGAAAAGAAGATGGGGTTCAAGCAGGTGGGAACTATGTAGCCAAAGAGAAATAGGAGTTGTTATTGGAATATTGAAACCCTTAGATAGGAACTCAGGGGTACAGAAAACTCTTGCAAGGCAAAGGTGAGGACAAGCTGGAATTGTTAAGTAGGAAGTCAATTTAGTAAGCTTTGAGTACCACCTGGTGCCTCACACAGATATAGCACCCTGAGCAACTGATTCGAACCCACTACCAAAGTTAAGAGATTAAACATGGTCACCATTGCACCCCAAACTGGATTGCATACTTAAAGGGTGGACTACTCCAGTTCTGCCCATCTTTCCATTGGGCCTTCTGGAATTTCTTTTTCTTAATTAGCAAACCTTTTCTTTTAGACTTCTTTCTTGATTCATGTTTCTTAATTAATTCACAAAACCACTTTAATTATAGATGTCTTTCTCTCATTCCCCTTCCATCTTCTGAGACCTTACTGAGATCTAGACTTCCCTAGAGGACACAGCATGCCTTGGATGTCCTTTTCAATACTGGTTGTACCTTTTCTCATATCGTTCAACCTCACTTGTCCTTGGTTGGGAGTCAGAATGCTATTCACTCCCATTGTCACTTTCTGCTGCTATAGAACACGCGATAATCCTCACCTCCTTTGAGTCTCACTCTATCCAAATACAGGATCCAATCAGTTGAGAATTACCTGCTAGCCAGATCATTCTCCCTCCTTTCTCTAAAAGTTCAGTATTTGGCTCACATTATTCATGTCAACTCCAACTCCTGTCATAATAGGGCATATTAATGTGTGTTGGTATTCCTTCAACTATTCTAGCCTCTCAGTTTCTCAGTCTTCTCAACTCCCATAACTTAGTCCTCCATGCCAACGCAGCCACACAAGGCAGAGATAGAAGTACCTTTGACCTTGCCATCACTCACAAATTTCCACTTCGATAATCAAGAATTCTGAAATTTCATGATCAAACCATCACTATTAACCATCTCTCTCTGTATCTCACTCCTCCTCACTCCAAAGATCTTCCTTCTCAATCTAATCTTGCTCCCTACCATGAGTTCCAGTTCTTCCACCCCTTAGTACTTTCTCAGGTCATCACCCCTACCATAGCTTAACTTGTTTCCCCTCCTAATCTTGACTATTTTTAATTGGTTAACTATTACACTGTCTTCTGCTCTTCCATCCCTTTCCCCTGCCTTACTGGTGATCATACTTTACCAAACCCCATCTCTAGATTGCTTCCACCATCTGCCTCTTCTGTTCTTTCTCATGGGCTGATGAACAGATCTAGAGGATGTTATGAAAATTATTGAACAAGTCCACTACAAATTTATGCTATTTTCAATGACTAACTATGATTCCAGGCAACCCATGGACAAGCACGCTACCCATCTCCTGATGGAGAGATGATGGACTCGTGGGGAGGCAGATTTAGACATCAATTTTTGCATAGAACCAATGCAGGATTCTCTTTTTCTTGATGATATTTTTTTTTTGTTAGAAAGGTTTTGTTTTTTATTCTTTTTCAATGAGGGGAAGGGAAGTGAGGAGAGAAGATGGATATCATTAATTGAAAAATTAAAATATATTTTCCTAAAAAACAAATTTATGTCATCTAATCTCAACTGTGCCCTCAACACAGTAAGATAATATTTTTGCTAATTTGTAATTCTTCCTCTATCCCACTCCCCACAGTGGGTATTTCAAACCTTTACTTCACTCAAGCTTCCCATATACTTCTTACAATATCTCAAGACCTTGCCTCATATTTCCTGAGAAAATTCAGATTATTCCACATTAACTCTCTCTTCCTCTTTTCAACCTCTCTAACTTCTTGACATCTTCCTCCACACTCTCCTCCTTTTTTCGGCCTCTGATGAAGAGGTAGCTCTTCTCCATACCAAGGCCAACCTCTCCATGTAAAACTTTAAACCCATCCCCTCCCATTCTCTCCAGCAGATGGCCACCACGGTCATCCCCCCCCCCCCTCTCTCTTTCTTTCTCTCTCTCCTCTCTCTC
The DNA here is from genome assembly GCF_900497805.2 of Vombatus ursinus. Taxonomy (NCBI): domain Eukaryota; kingdom Metazoa; phylum Chordata; class Mammalia; order Diprotodontia; family Vombatidae; genus Vombatus; species Vombatus ursinus. The sequence goes on from NW_020952097.1 coordinate 2,885,219, forward strand.
TCTCTTACATCCTATCCTGTTGCTTAAAATATGCCCAGATTTTCCTCATTTTTTAAAACTGTTCAGAAGTGGAGCCAAGATGGCAGAGTAAAGGCAAGGACTCACCTGAGCTCTACCCCAAACCCCTCCAAATATGTTTAATTAATGAATCTAAACAAATTCTAAAATTGGGAAGAGAAATGAAAGTGATACAAGAAAATCATGAGAAATGAGTCAACAACTTGGTAAAGGAGACACTCACAAAAAAAATACTGAAGAAAAAACAGACTAGGCCAAATGGAAAAAGAAGCACAAAAATTCACTGAAGGAAAAAACCTCCTTGTCAAGTCAAATTGGCCAAATGGAAAAGGAGGTACCAAAGCTCACCCAAGAAAATAATTCCTTAAAAGTTAGAATTGAGCAAATGGAAAATAATCAAGAAACAATAAAACAAAAACAAAAGAATGAAAAAAAAAAGAAGACAATGAGAAATATCTCATTGGAAAAACTACTGACCTAGAAAATAGATCCAGTAGAGATAATTTTTAAAATTTTGGGCTACCTGAAAGCCATGATCAAAAAAAGAGCCTAAGCATTTTTTTTCAAGAAATTATCAAGGGAAACTGCCCTGATATTCTAGAACCAGAGGGTGAAACTGAATTTGAAAGAATCCACTGATCATCTCTCAAAAGAGATCACAAAATGAAAACTTCCAGAAATATTATAGGTAAATTCCAGAGTTCCCAGGTCAAGGAGAAAATATTGCAAGCAGCCAGAAAGAAACAATTCAAGTATCATGGAGCCACAGTCAGGATAACACATGATTTAGCAGCTTCTACATTAAAGGACCAGAGGGCTTAGAATATGGTATTCCAGAGGGCAAAGGAGCTAGAATTACAACCAAGAATCACCTACCCAGCAAAACTGAATATGGAGTGGGGGTAATAGACATTCAAGGAAATAGAGGACTTCCAAGTATTCTTGATGAGAAGACTAGAGTTGAATAGAAAATTTGACTTTCAAAGACAAGACTTAAGAGAAGAAGAAAAGGTAAATAGGAAAGGTAAATCATAAGGGACTCAATAAGATTAAACTATTTGCATTCCCACATGGGAAGATGGTACTTGTTACTCATAGGAACTTTCTCATTATTACAGCAAATAGAAGGAGTATATATAGACACAGGGCATAGATGTGAGTTGAATATGAAGGGATGATATCTAAAAAATAAATAAAATTAGGAAGTTGGAGAGGAATGTACTTAGAGAAAGGGAAAGGGATAGGTAGAATATGATAAATTATCTCACATAAAAGAGGTGAGGAAAAGCTTTTATAGTGGAGGGGAACAAGGAATAGGTAAGGGGGGGTTAGTCAACCTTATTCTCATCATAACTGGCTCAGAGAGAGAATAACATACACACTCAGTTGGGTATAGAAATCCCTTACCTTACAGGAAAGTAGGAAGAGAAGGGGACAATAAGAAGGGAGAGTGGTAGAAGGAAGGGTAGATTTGGGAGAGGGTAGTTAGAAGCAAAACTCTTCCAAGGAGGGACAGGGTGAAAAGACAGAGAGAATAGAATAAGGGGAAGAATAGGATGGAGGGAAATACAGGTAGCAATAGTAACTGTGGGAAAAAAATTGAAGTAAGTTTCTTTGATAAGGGCCTCATTTCTTAAACATATAGAGAACTGAGTTATATTTATTAAAATATAAGCCATTCTGCAACTGATAAATGATCAAAAGATGTCTTTTCAGATAAAGTAATCAAAGCTATCTATAGCCAAATGAAAAGCTCTAACTCACTATTCATTGGAGAAAAGCAAATTAAAACAATTCGGAGGTACTACTTCATACCTTTACATTAGCTAATAGAACAGAAAAGGAAAAATGATGGATGGTGGAGGGGATGTGGAGAAGATGAGACATTGATGCACTTTTGGTGGAGTCGTGAATGGAGTCAACCTTTCAGTAGAGCAATTTGGAATTATGCCCAAAGCGCTATAAAATCATGCATACCTTTTGACCTGGCAATACCACTACTAGGTCTGTATCCCAAAAGAGATTAAAAAAACAAAAAGGAAAAGAATCAATGTGTACAAAAATATTTGTAGTAGCTTTTTTTCTGGGGGCAAAGGATTGGAAACTGAGGGAATGTTCATCATTGAGGGAATGACTGAACAAATTGTGGTATGTGATTGTGATAGAGTACTATTGTGCTATAGGAAATGATGAGCAGGAAAAACCTGGGGAGACTTACATGAGCTGATGCAAAGTGAAATGTACTGTGTACCAAGAAACAGCAAAATTGTAAGATAATCAGCTATGAAGGATTTAGCTATTTTCAGCAATGCTATGAGCCAAGACAACTCAGAAGGACTTATGTTGAAAAATGTTATCCATTCCTAGAAAAAGAACTGGTGGTGTCTGAATACAAATTGAAACACACATTTTTTACTTTCTTTGTTTTTCTTAAGGGTTTTTTTTTTGGTCTATGTTTTCTTTCACAACATGACTATTATGGAAATGTTTTGCATGACTTCACATGTATAACCTAAATTGAATTGCTTGACTTCTAAACGTGGCGGGGACGGGGGGAGAGAGAGGAAGGGAGAGAATTTAGAACTCGGTTTTTGAAAATGAGAGTTAAAATTGTTTTAACGTGTAACTGAGAAAAAATGAAATCCTAAAAAAATGTTCATTTCATTCTACCATCCCCTCAAGCTATTATCCTATATATTTCCCCAATTTCATGAACTCTCAGAAAAAGCTGTATCTCCTTGCCTTCATGATCACTTAAATATTTTACTTTTAAATTTTCTAAAATCTAATTTCTCACCTCATCATTGCAATGAAATTTCTCCATCTGAAATTACCAAAAACCTCTTAGTAGACAAGTCCATTGTTTTTCTTTTTCTCAATCTTAATCCTTTTTTAAGCTCTCTGCAGCATTTGACACTATTGACATCCCTCTCCTCTCTGGGTTTTCATGACACTGCTCCATCTTGGTTCTGGCTGGCCACTCTTCAGTCTCCTTTGCTATATCATGATCTGTAACCCATCTCCTAACTGTCAGTGTATGCTGGTGGACTCTTCTGAGCCCCATTCTCAGATCTCTCCCTACTTTCTCTATCTTTATGACTTTATCAGCTTTCATGACTTTATTTTCTCTATACAGATGACTGACATCTTTATGTCTTTCTCTGTACCTTATCTCTCTCTAGAACACCAAGACTGCATTACCAAACACTCTTTTGGACATTTCAAATTGGATTTCTTGCAAGCATCACAAATTCAATGTGTTAAAAGCAGCACTCTTATCTTTCTCTCCAAATTGACACCTCTTTTGCAATTCCCTATGCTTGTTAGTAATACTACCATCACACAAGTTGAAGACTACATAGTAATCCTTGGGTCATTACTCTTACTCTCTCTCTCTTTCCCTCCCCCCCCATATATCTAATCAATTGCCAAATATTGTTCAGTCTATTTCCAAACTTCTCTTACATTAATCTCCTTCTCTGTTCATATGGCCACCCCTTAATACAGGCCTTTGTCAACTTTTGGATTATTACAATAGCCTCCCAGTTGGTCTCTTTACTTCACAGGTCTCCTCCCTCTAATTCATCCTCCACTCAGCTGCCAAAGTGATTTTGCTAAAGCACATGTCTAACCATATCTACCTTCTATATATAAATAGTGGCTCCCTAGGAGGCATAGCAGATGAAAGGCTGGGCATGGAGTTATGAAGATTTATCTTCCTTAGTTCAAATCCATTTCAGAGACTTACCACCTGTGTGACACTGGGCAAGTCATTTAACCCTGTTTGCCTTGGTTCCTCGTCTATAAATGAACTGGAGAAGGAAATGGCAAACCGCTCCAGTATCTCTGCCTAGAAATCCCTAAAATGGGGTCACAAAGAGATAGATACGATGAAACAACAACAATAACTTCTTCTAGGATCAATTATAAACTGCTTTGTTTGATGTTTAAAACTCTTTACAACCTGTTCTCCCTCTTTAGAGTATTATTATACATAACTCTCAGTCAAACACTCTAAGGTCTAGTCATATTTGACATCCTGTGGTTCTTCCTACTCTGCCTTCCATCTCCATGCCTTTGCATTGGCTGTCACCTTTCCTGCCATGCTTTCTCCTCCAGAATCTACCTTTCAGAACCTAGAGTTTCCTTCAAGTCTCAGCTCAACTCTACATGTTGTCTTTCCAGATCATGTCTGCCAAATGCTAACACTACCTCTCCAGAATTATCTTGTATTTCTTGTGTGTAGGTTTATAAGGTGTGTATTGTCTCTCCTGATGGAATTTAAGCTCCTTAAGGGCAAAGACTATTTCCTTTTTCTCTTTTTGTCCCCAGTACCTAGAACAGGGCCTGACATACAATGGATGCTTAATAAATGTTTCTTGTTTGTTGATTGATTGATAGATTCATGTACACTATGTTCCTGCCAAACTGTATAATCTTTGCCCTTCCTCCTCATCCTGCTCTTTTCCCTTTCTTTGTTTCATTCCTGAGGTGAGAATAGTCTCTATGCCACCTCTGTCTCTGGCTAAGCCAGTTCTTCCTTCAAGGCCCATCTCGGGAGCCACCTCCTCCTTGAAATCTTCCTTGACCCCTTCCCACTACCAGGTAAAAGTGATTTCTTCCTCCTCAGATTTCTCACAATATATCGCCTGGACCTCTCTTTGTTCTTATCTCACATTTGTATCCATGACTCACTCCCACTTTGATTGTAGCTTCATGAAGGCAAGTACAGAGTCTTATGTTTCTTCCTTCTTCATCCCAGACCATAAAAGCAAAGTGCACAGCAGTATGTTAAAAATACTTGGGGCAGCTAGGTGGAACAGTGGATAAATCTCCAGCCTTGCAGTCAGGAAGACCTGAGTTCAAATCCAGCCTCAGACACTTGACACTTACTAGCTATGTGACCCTGGGCAAGTCACTTAACCCCAATTGCCTAAAAAAAATACTCACTGATTTAAAGTTTCTTTTTTCAGTTACTTTAAGGAGCCAAAGATGATCCTTATTCAGACTCCTACTTCTCCAACCTTACCCAGGGCAGGGATTGAGACTGAAGGAGAGGGAGGAAATAGTTGTATTAAAATATGGTCTAGAAGAGGGCAGTTAGGTAGTTCAGTGTATAACATGGTGAGGCTAAAGTCAGGAAGAACTTAGTTCAAATCTGGCCTCAGCCATTTACTAGCTCTCTGACCCTGGGCAAGTCACTTAACCCTGTTTGCCTCAGGTTCTTCACTTGTCAAATGACCTGGGGAAGGAAATGGCCAACCACTCCATTATCTTTGCCAAGAAAACTCTGAATGGAGTCATGAAAGGTTGGACATGACCATAATGACTGTACAACAATAACCCCAGCACAGCACGTGATTTGCACATTGTAAGTTCTTCACCAACTTATAGTGAATGAACTATGAAAGAAAGCCATGAATTGGGAATATAGAGTAGGGGACTGTGTAGAAAGGAAATTTGTGAGGTTATGTGACTACAAGGGTAGTTGGGAGAATCAAGATTCTATGGGTGGGCATTTGGGGATGAGTGACCTTAAAGGGCATGAACTAGGGGGCAAAAAGTACTCAGAGCAAGTGACCAAGGACTTGGAAAAAGTCATGCTCCTAAGACCCAAGGTTACAAAGTCTTGTCCCCTCCTGGGCCAGTCATACCTTATTAAACAGATAGGAAGCCCTTTCCCCAGTTTCCTCTGATAATTACCTCGGGTAAACAGAAGCAAAACAAAATAAGTTGAAGAAATCAAGACCAAACAGACAATAAGGAGTATAAATAATACTGGTAGTGTAGACAGTGACTCAGGTTCATCACCTAAAACCCAATTGCACATCAATGTCAGAACCAGGGATCTTATGAGAATCCTTACAGCATATTTTCTCCCTATCTCCAGCTCCCATGCTCCCACTGAGCAGAGAGCAAAGTCATAGATATGGCCAAATTCTCAGCCCTTCCAGTTGTGGCTGCTTCCTGCCCCATCCTTTGCACCCTATCGACAATCTCTCACTTCTTCCAATAGCATTCATGTCTATAACTCTTTTCTGCATCCTCAGATGAGGCCACATCACCTGGAGTTAGCTCAATTTGGGAGATACAATATTAGGCTGCATTAATGAGTACACCATGGAGTACAAGTGGGATAGGGGGCCAATTTTGAGTACTTTTGGGATAGATTTATACTGAGAGGATCTCAGAGATAAGAAGGAACTCAGAGGCCAGTCTTATTCAACACACAATTAAATCTCCTCTAAGACTCTCCCTACAAGTGATCATCCAGCCTTTGCTTAAAGACTCACAGGAAGGGGTAACTCACTACCTTCTACAGAACCCCTTTAATTTTGGTATTGCTCTAATTGTTAGGAAGTTTTTCCATACATCAAGCCTAAATTTGTCCCTTTGCAACTGGTGTTCCAGAAGAAAAAAGAGCTGCTATGGGCCTCTTGGGGGCAGAGGGATTTGGGTTTTGTTTTTCACTGAGAGCTAGCTTGAAACTGAGAAGATCTGGCTGTGCTATTGCTTATGTCTCTGTAGTGTGCTTTTTTTTTTTTTTAGGTGGAGTCTTGGAGATGGCTACAATCTTGTGAACTTCAATAGACACCATCAGGGTGTCTTGGGGCTAGAGACCTTACAAAGATCTGCCAAAAGTCACTCAGTAAAAGGTAACTCCCAAAGAACCTACATGACTCAGGCCAGTTGTGGGATAGATACAGACTCATCCAGTCATAGCAGTCAATTTGGTGGGAACAATGCTATGTAGAAACTGTTTTAAGTTTGATTCTACTCCCCCAAGAGACTAAGGTGGGACAGGAAAGATCATACCCCAAGTGTTAGGAGGAAATATTTGTAATTATGTTCCTGAAATATTTTAGTAAATAGCCCTTTCTAAAAAGTTAATTGATATCAATTGCTTAAATGGAAGTGGGGCACTAATCACTAACAATTAACAGTGGCAAGAACATAATAGGATGAGGAGTCAAACTAAAAACCTTAGAAAAAGATGTCTTCACTGTTCCTCGAAGGTACCCTAGAATCCTGAAAAGAGATGAAACCAGTCTCACTCTAGAAGACTAAGGTGAGAGAAAAGCTACATATAAAATAATCGTACTTAACATGAGATCATAGATTTAGATATCAAGTCCAACCTTCTAATTTTATAGATGAGGAAACTGAGGCACAAAGATGTAAAATCACTTGTGCAGGAATATACAGCTTCTAAGGGCTTGATGTAGGACTTGAAATCATGTTTTCTTCTGATTCTGGGTAAAGTTCCCTAGCCACTATACCCTGAATCTTGGTCCTTTATTAAAAATGTAGAATAAGAAGGAACCTTAAAGACCAACTAGTCCAACTCCCTCATTTTACAAATGAGGGACTGAAGGCCATAGAAGTGAAATGACTAGTCTAAGATCACTCATGTAGTGAATAGGAAGGCCAGGACTTGAATCCAAGCCCTTTGACAACAAATGCAGTACCATGTTGCCTTTTAAAATTTAAGTCACCCTAATGACTTTATTCAAGTTCTTTATTTATATACTTTATACTTTACTAAAGCCAAGGGTGATTCATTCACAAAACAAAATGCAGCATCAAAATAGGCTTGATTTTCCTCATTGTGCTTTCTATCCCCATTCAGTTTTCTCCAGAGGTCTAACATATCTAATTTTTCTAAAATTCTATTCACCTCCTTAACTTCTCTCTTCTTTATTTTGTGGTTAGATTTATCTAGTGCAGAGACAGGGAGGTTGAGGACCCCCACTAGTATAGTTATGCTGTCTATTTCTTCCTATAACTCCCTGAACTTCTCCTCTAAGAATCTGGATGTTATACCACTTGGTGCATATATGTTTAGTAACGACATCACTTCATTGTCTATGATACTTTTTACCAAGTTGTAGTTTCCTTCTTTATTTCTTTTAATTGGATCTATTTTTACTTTTATTTTGTCTGAGATCAGGAGTGTGACCACTGCTGTTTTTCAAACTTCAGCTGAAGCATAATATGTTCTGTTCTAGCCTTTTAGCTTTATTTTGAATGTATCTCTCTTCTTCAAATGTGTTTCTTGTAAACAACATATTGTAGGATTACAGTTTTTAATCCACTTTTCTATCCACTTCCATTTTAAGGGAGAGTTCATCCCATTCACATTCACATTCAAACTTATGAGTATTGTGTCTCTCCATATTATTTTCCCCCTTTTTACTCTCTCCTTTTTTTCTTCCCTGCCTCATTCGTGTTTTACTTCTGACCACCACCTCATTCGATCTGCCCTCCCTTCTATCAGCCCCCTTCCCTTTTCTTTCCTCTTTCCCCTATTACCTCTTCCCTCCCTTCTGCCCTCCCTTCTATCTACCCTCCCTTTTATTTCCCCTTTCCCCTTCTATTTCCTATAGGATAATATAGATTTCCATACCTGAGTATTATGTTATTCTCTCTTTGAGCCAAATCTGATGAGAGTAAGGTTCAGACAATGCTCATCTTCCATTATTTACCTCTAATATGATAGGTGTTTGTGCCTCTTCATGTGATGTAATTTACCCTTTTCTGCCTCCTCCTTTCCTCTTCTCCCAGTATAATCTTTTCCCCCCTTAATTATTTTTTTATCATCACATCAAAGTCAACATATACCCACATCCTCTGACTATGTATATCCCTTCTAAATGTCATGATAAAGATACAGTTCTAAAGAGTTCCAAATATCATCTTCCCATGTAGGGATGTAAATAGTTTAACCTTATTGAATAACATTTTTTCTTTCCTATTTACTTTTTTATGCCTCTCTTGACTCTTCTATTTGAAGATTGAATTTTATGGTCAGCTCTGGTTTTTTTCATCTGGAAAATGTTGAAGTCCCCTATTTCATTGAATTTCCATCTCTTTCCCTGAAAGATATGCTCAATTTTTGGGGGGGTAGTTGATTCTTGGTTGTAATCCAAGCTCCTTTACCTTCCAAAATATCATATTCCAAGCCCTCTGATCTCTTAATATAGAAGCTGCTAGATTAAGCATAATCCTGACTATGGTTTCACAATATTTAATTTTTTTTTCTTTTTTGGCTGCTTGCAGCACTTTCTCCTTGACCTGATAATTCTGGAATTTGGCTATGATATTCCTTGGAGTTTTCATTTTGCTAATTCTTTCAGGAGATTGGTGGATGCTTTCAATAACTATTTTACCTTCTGGTTCTAGGATATCAGGGCAGTTTTCCTTGATAATTTTCTGAAAGATGCTGTCCAGTCTCTCTCTTTACTTCTCTCTCCCTCTCTCTTCTTCTCTCTTTCTCTCTCTCTTTATCATGTTTTCAGGGAGACCAATAATTCTTAAATTCCCTCTCATGGATATATTTTCCAGGTCAGTTGTTTTTCTAATGAGGTATTTTAAATTTTCTCCTATTTTTTTTTCATTCCTTTTATTTTGTTTTATGGCTTCTTGAGGTCTCATAGAGTCATTAGCTTCCACTTGCCCAATTCTAATTTTTAAGAAATTATTTTCTTAAGTGAGTTTTTGTAGCTCCTTTTGCATTTGACCAATTCTACTTTTTAAAGGGTTCTTCTCTTCAGTCAATTTTTGTGCCTCCTTTTCAGTTTGGTCAATTCAACTTCTTAAGGAGTTGTTTTCTTCAGTGATTTTTTTTCCCACTTCACCAATTGTATTTTTTAAAGAGTTGTTTTCTTCAGTCAATTTTAGTTTTTCCTTTTCCAAGCTGTTGACTCTCTCTTGCATACCTCTCATTTCTTTTCCCAATTTTTCTTCTACTTCTCTTATTTGACTTGTAAAATCATTCTTGGGCTCTTCCAAGAAGGCTTTTTGGGCTTGAGACCAATTCATATTCTTTTTTAAGGTTTCAGATATACATATATTGACAATGTTCTCCTCTTCTGAGTTTGTGTTTTGATCTTCCCTGTCATTGTAGTAACTCAATGGTGAATGTTCATTTTTGCTTCTTGTTCATCTTCCTTGCCTATTTTCCAATTTTTAAAGTTGACCTCTCCTGCTGCAGTACAGGGGTTAGTGTCCCAGGCTTCTTGTGTTGGAGGCCATGGGCCTGGGCACTGTTTGTGTGCTAGGGCCTCAGGTGCTGGCAGGTAGAGGCTATATGGGTCTGGCAGCTTATTTGGTGCTGAGCTGATGTCCTAGTGGTGGTATCTGGAATGTGCTGAGGTCAGATGGGTATTTTCTGTGTTTTCCCAGGGCTACACTGAAGCACCCAGAGGTCTGGGCACTCAAGGACACTTGCCTGACCAGGGCTGCACTGGAGCATGGAGAGGCCCAGTGTCTGGAGGACAGCTGTCATCCAGGGGTTGTGCTGAAGCATGTGGAGGTCCAGCTGCTGTAGGCTGCCTGCTTGCTTGGGGCTGATCCAGCACACATGGTGGTTCTCAGAGCTGGGGTCTGCTGATTCCCTTGACTTTGCTGAGGCATATGGGAGACGGGTGGATCTTGGTGTTGGTGCTTGCCTATTCCATCACCCTGGGGCTCAGGATCTCCCACTGGTTTGCTGAGGAGGGTTTTGTTGTTGACTTGCCAGGAGGCCTCTTATCCTGGAGTGCACTACCATTTCATTGGAGTGACATGTACCTTTCTTGGTGATCCTCCAAACTTCCTGGGCTAAAAGACTGTTCCATCCCATCTTTCCACTGGCTCCACTGTTCCAGGATTTTTCTGGGGTGCTATTTTCTGGTTTTTCAGAGGTCAATAAGGGACAGTGAGAGAGATTTACTGCTTACTCCACCATTTTGACTCCCATAAGTCTTACAACTATATTGATAATACTGCATACAGTGTTCTCTTGGTTCTGATCATTTTGTTCTTCATTGTGTCATGTAAGTCTTTCCATGTTTTTCTAATAATCAGACCTCTTTTTCCTGTTGTAGCAAATTTCCATAATAAGCTCAGGTAGTGAGTAAAAGATATGAGCACAATACAAATATGTAAGATGTTACTGTTTTCAGTCTAAATGTGTAGTCATTTAACTTGTGGAGTGGAAGTCAGAAACCTCTTCTGTTTAAAGGAACAGAAGTTTAGTACCATCAGTTATCTTAGTGAAAAGTACTGTTTGTGTAATATCTGTTCAGTTTGAATATAGTTAACACTTGAACATGTTCTACTCAGTTGATATACACTGTTTTCTATATACAATTGAGAATTAATTGCCCAAATCTTCTATTATAATTGGAGTAAAGTCAGCCTCTCATAGGTCAATTCATTTGTGAAACCATTGAACCTAGGGATAGAAAGCCTCTACTGGCAAGAGTGTTGTTATTTATGTTTTCGAGAACAGGTTTGTATCCTCAGTAGCATATGATCCTCCTAAAGGAGTTAGAATAAGAGTGGAAATTCTTGATAAAGTAAAAAGATCAGACAATCCTATACGTCAAATATGAATGATTCTAATGGGACATTAGAATACCCCATTCACACCCCCCATCAGCTCTACCCTACTGCATTCACTCTTTCTCACTCAGCCCACCCTGATTGTAATAGCATGTAATGAACTGCTCCATCTCTGCCCTCTTAGTCCCCATCTACCACACGAGAACCAGGGTGACTAGAACATCTCTTCAGGATCAGGGACTATGCAGATTGTTATTTATATCTGATCTCTAGTATTATGCTCACTGGAAGGGATTCCTTGCCTCCTTCCCCAAGGTTTAGGGATGAAAAAAAAGAAAGAGCCAGTGTGAGCTGAGGGTGAAAAAGGAAGAGTGAGACTAAGGACAGAAGCCAGACTCACCTCTTCACCCATGCTGAGCTGAGGGGAGCTAAGCTGAGGGACAATGCTGGATGCCTATGAACGCTGACCTGTGTGCTGTGAATCTTTTAAGTATCTCACACAGGTTTTCTCCTAGATGCTACCTGGACTGGGAGCCAGCCTTGGTATGGGAAACAAATCTCTTCTCCACCATTTCACTTCTGTCTCCTGTATCCACTCCCCATGACCTCTTCCTTTGCTCCAGGCAGAGCATGAACCTTGAAAGGGGAGATCCTTTAGAACAGAACCCAGATCTATCCAGTTCCCACTCTGTCTTCTGAAACTGGCTCCACACCTCCATTGGTGTCAGTATGATGTAACCCAGACCACTGCAATACACAAACCCACACACACTCTTTCCAGGGCTCATGTCCCGTAACTGCTCCTCTCCATTGTTGTATCTGTCTGTTCAGGAGATGTTCCATTAAGTTGAGAGTTCCTTTTTTTCTGTATCCCTAGCCTTTAGCAGGGTACATGGCACATATTAGATGTTTAATAAGTTCTTGATGATTTTACTTAACTAAACTCCTGCTCTAAATATAACCCTCTTTCCATTATAATGTGGTGCTTTCTAAACTTAGAGCACATTTCACAAATCATAAGAATACAAGTCATTCCCCAATTGATAAATGGTCAAAGGATATGAACAGGCAGTTCTCAGATGAAAAAATTAAAGCCATCCATATGAAAAAGTACTGTAAATCACTATTGATTAGAGAAATGCAAATGAAAACAACTCTGAGATACATCACACCTATCAGATTGGCCAACATGATAAAACAGTAAAATGATAAATGTTGGAGAAGATGTGGGAAAATTTGGAATCCTAATGCATTGTTGGTGGAGTTGTGAACTGTTGCAACCATTTTGGAGAGCAATTTGAAACTATGCCCAAAGGGCTATAAGAATGTGCATACCCTTTGACCCAGCAATAGCACTTCTAGGGCTGCCAAATCTCATTACCCCTTTCATCCAGTGAAAAGACAACCCAATTTCCTGGGCCACCTGGGTACAGAGTTGTGGCTATGGCTCCTAGTGTATCCACACCTGCTTAGTCATCACTCACCCATCACCACAGGACTTCAAGGTAGGTAAAACTGTAAGATAGTAAAGTAACAAAATAGTTAAAAGGTAACATAATGAATAATGGTTGATGTCTTGACTTGTGCATGGAATGGATTTAAGTGAGTCAGCATTGTGCAAAGTCATCAGCTTCACTCTCTCTTCCAGAGTCATAAGTCAAGTAGCAAGACAAAAGTGAAGACAACTGGCAATGTCCCAGGATGCAATTGGTGACTTTGACATCTTTGATGTCTAACTAAGCTCTCAGCATTCTCAGCACCTGCTTCAGTCATCTTAATGGCTGTAGGGATAAATTGGTCTCATCTGCCCATTCTGCCAGGGGAAGTCTTCACATGCTTGTGGTAGACATCATCCTAACTTACCAGAGGTTTAAGCCTGTCAGTAACCCTCTGCTGACCATCTGCTGAGACCAGGTGTGACCTGTGCGTGCTATAACTTCTTGGAGCCACAGGTGAGAGTTGGGTAAAAGCTAGAAACCAAAAGTGGATGAGCAGCCCTAAAAAGGGCTCAGCAAACCAGAGGTTCTAATCCTTCTTGAACACCACACACACATACATATAAATGTTAGCTGTTATTATCATTATGTGCTACAGATAGAAAAAAAATCAGGAGAAGGGCCTTTGACCATGATGGCCTTTGTGCAAAGACAGGTGTCGCAATGGACAACTAGGTGGCACTGTGGATAGAGCACTGGGCTTGGAATCAGGAAGACTCATCTTCCTGAATTCAAATCGAGCCTCAGACACTGGCTAGCTATGTGACTCTAGGCACAGTCACTTAACACTATTTGCCTCAGTTTCCTCATCTGTAAAATGAGATGGACAAGGTAATGGCAAAGCAATCTAGTACTTTGCCAAGAAAACCCCAGATGGAATCACAAAGAGTCAGATACAACTGAAACAGCTGAACAACAACCAGGTATTGCAATTATGAATGCTTGTGTTTCACCAAAAATAACATAAATGACAGTCTCTAGATTCTATTCTCTGTGATTAATGAAAAAAATCTTCACACAAAAGTGGTATGGTATAGTGGACAAATAAATGAAGGGAGAGCCCAAATATTTGGGCTCAAGTCCTTGTCCTACCATTCATTGACTCTCAGACCTTGGGCAAGACATTTCCCTTCTTTGATCACCAGTTTCTTTATCTGAATGGGTTGGATTACATGATCTCAAAGGTCACATCTAGATGAAAGACCTTTGATTCTCACTGATTTTCTGAATATTTTATTGGTGGTTCCAGCAACCAACAAATTGCCTGGTGCTTCCTCAGGACCACCGCTAGGTGGCAATGTCACCATATTGATTTATGCTATAAAAAAACAAGTCTCATTGGTGGTTTCCACTAGTCACAATCACACTAGCACAAGTGCTTGTGGATATGAAGAACCTTTTCTCATGATTTTGTAGAAATCTTGTAGATTCCCACGCTTCAGTCTGAGGTAATGCAATATTGATGCTAATACCTCAGGCTTCTACAGGCTTCAAGGTTTGCAAAGCATTTTCTCAACAACATTTTGATTATTTAGTACAAACATTATTATCCTTGCTTTGCAGATGAGGAAAGATCATCTAATAAGTAGTCAGTTCAAGATAAGCCTGAATTTATCCTGGACCCTCTTCTCTTTCTACCCTCTCTTTGGATGACATCACCAAATCCAATAGGCTCAATTAGACTCTCTTTACAGAGTACTCTCAAATTGAGATAACTAGCCTTGATCTCTTTCCTAAACTCAGGTTCCAAAGATCATCAACTTACCTGAAGTCCATTTCCACCTGGATATCTAGGATGCATCTCAAATTCAACTTGTCTGAAATGGAGCTCATTTTCTTCTCCTCCAACTTGTCCCTACTCTAAACTTCCCTATTTCTTTTGCAGCCACAGCCATTCAAGTTTGTGGCCTTTCCTCACCACTTCATGCTCTGTATAAACCCATGACCTCATCCAATAACTTATCGTGTTTTGTTCTGTTATGCTTCCCTAACATCTCTCACATCCATCACCACTCACAGAGCCACCATCCTCATTTGAGGTTTCATAACCTGTCCCCTGAAATATTACAGAAGCTCCTACTTGATCCCCTTCCCCTCAGGCTCTCCTGTTTCCAATCAGTCCAATCACAGCTGCCAAAACAAGCTTCGTTAAATGCACATCTGACTTTCTTACTCAAGAAGCTTTAGTGGCTTCCCATTTTTCTAGGATACAATACAAACTCCTCAGCTTAGCAATTAAAGTCCTTCAAAATCAGACATTTCACCTACTTCCCTTCACTCTGTTCCAGATAAACTGGCTTACTTTCTATTCCCTAACAGCAATATTATGGTTCCTGCCTTCATATCTTTGAACAAGCTGTCCTTGGTGCCTGGAAAGTTTCCTCCTCCTCAGCTTCTAGTCTTACAGTTCTTTGTATCCATCAAGGTTCATCTCTGGTAACACCTCTTAGGACAAACTTTTCAAATCCTATTATTTTTAGGGCCCTTCCCCCTTTCATTATGTTGTTTATTTGTGGCATTCCCCCTACTCACCCTTATGTGGTCCTCCCCAGTAGCTTGTATGTTCTATTAAAGTAAGGACTATTCTTAACTATAATTTTTTGTGACCAGGGTCTAGCTGGCCCAGATCCTAGCCCATATAGTCCCTACTTTTTCAAGAGCACTTTTAAAAAAATCATGGGGGGAGCTTTCCCTCTTAAGTTGATTCATAAAGGGAGAGTGTGAATGAAGGAGCTGATGGCCAATGCTTCCTTCTGTTAGGCGGAGGAGGAAAGAAGGAGGAGGATGCTCTCCAGGCTCCTCTGAGCAGGGCCCCTTTCTGCTGGGCCAGCAGGCTTCCTCTTAGGTTGAGACTACAGTTGCCCTCTTGTACTTGATAGGTGTCTAGGGAAGACAAAAGTTTCTTGAGATAAAGATAGAGGTCAAGTTGAGGGAGCCAAGAGTTTGATTTCTGCAGGTTCCTTTGACTCCTTTAATATTTTGCACCAGCACAAGGGATATGTGTGTGTGTGTGTGTGTGTGTGTGTGTGTGTGTGTGTGTGTGTGT
>NW_020952097.1:2901116-3015935 GCF_900497805.2 Vombatus ursinus
GTGTGTGTGTGTGTGTGTGTGTGTGTGTGTGTGTGTGTGTGTGTGTGCGCTCGTGCGCGCCTAGTTAAGATATACATTTCTACTTGGGTTGTGATAGTTCTTCATTTTTCTGCTTAAATCATACAAGATCTAGAGCTGGTTTGAGGGTGAAGGTATCAGTTTAGACTTGGACCCATTGAACTTGAAGTGCTGTAATGATATCCAGCTAGAAACATCCAAAGAGCGATGAGCAACGGGAATCAGAAGCCCAGGACAGATATCAAACCCTGAGATCATTCTCATTTCTGTAGCAAGTTAGAGTTTAAAAAGCAGCTTCCTCATAGCCACTCTGTAAATTAGGAAGTGTCAGTATTGTTAATGTTCAATTATTTTAAGGGCTATCATATGGAAAGATAACTAGACTTGCTCTTTTTGATGTGAGATGGCAAAGTAGGAGATGCGAAATGGAAATTTGAGGTTTGATAGAAGGAGAAAATTCTTAACAATTAGAATTATACAAAAGCAGAATTGGCTGATGAGGGAACAGGTTGTCCCTTACTGAATGTCTTTAAGCAGGCAAGATGACCACTTACTGGACTGATTATAGAGGTGATTCTTTTGGGTATGGGTTCAACTGAATGACCACTAAGCTATGACCACTTTCTAGCTCTGAAAGTGACTCTACGAGGAAGCACAGTGACCTTTCCAGGGAAGATGTTGAAATACACTTTCTACCAGCAGGTCTCCACCCTGAGAAGCTTGCAGAGGCAGCTACATGGCACAGTAGTGGATCTGGAATCAGGAAGGGAAGAGTTCAAATCTGACCTTGGGCAATTACTAGCTGTGTGACTCTGAAACAGTCTGTTTGCATCAGTTTCCAAATATGGAGATAATAATGGCACCTATCTCCTAGGACTGTTCTGAGGATAAAATGAGATATTTGTAAAGGACTTTGCAAACCTTAAAGGGCTATATAAATGCTAGCTATTATTATTATTATCATTATCATCATCATTGTCATCATCATCATCATCATCATCATCCTCCAATTAATTCACATGATCTCACTCTTGGCTCCTGTTGTCACCCATGATTAGGTTCCCATTAGCATGAGTTCATCCCCTTGTCAGCCTCAAACAAAGCCTCCAATAGAAAGAAGATAGTGGAGGTGGGGAGTGAGTGTGGTATCACAGTAGACCAAGCTGAAAGATTCAAATGGACTTGGCCTTCAAAGACCCCACCATGATACATAGAACCCCAGAGCACAGCAAGGCTTTCTTGTCTTTATTGTAGGACTAAAGGAGTGAGGAATAGTTTATCATGAGGAATATAGACCCAAGAATGAAGAGTGTGCAGTTCAAAGGCAATTGAATGTAACTAGGATAATTATGGGTCCTTGGGGTCATTCTGCAGTTATCTTAAGATTATCAAGAGGTCATTCTGGAGCTGTCTTGAGGTTATCCAGAGGTAATTCTGGGGTCCCTAGAAAGATTGAGAATCAAGTGGCAACTTCTTGTACATTCTTCCTCAGGTTCTTCCTGGAAAAGCAGAAGTTAGAAGTCAAAAATCAGGGAGTCAGATGCCAAACCCATTGCCCTGACCATTAGCCTTTCCCTCAAGGTCAAGTCTCAAGAAGAAAGAGAGACAATGACATGGAAGAGATACCGAGGGGCAGAGATGATACCAGGGTGAAATGGAACCTGAAGTGAAACTGATGGAGGTAAAGAGGTATCTGAAAGGAAAGAGAAGAGACCAGAGCAGAGAGGAGGCTGAAAGGCATATGGGGCATAATGAGTGAAGAGAAATCCATGGAAAAATTTTGACAGGTCAGAGAGGATTCTGTGAGAAACGAGCCAACTGTACAGCAAGGGGACTAAAGAGGGGACTGAGGGACAGAGAAGAATCTTAGGGGACAGAATGGAGACTGAGGAAACAGGTGAGGCTGAGCTATGGCTGGACATATGGAGAAGAATCTGAGGAGACAAAAAGGAGTCTGGGATTAATGATCTGAGAGAATCCAGAAGCAATGGAAGATAGGCAAAAACTAGACATTTACCTCAGAAGATCAAGGCCATGGTGGTGAAGAGGACATTGATGGCCACAGTCTTCATTAATAGCAGTCTCAGGCCCATCACATTGAGGAGTAGCTTGTTACCCTGCTCAGGTCCTTCTGAAGGAGGCAATGGTCAAGGTCAACAGGAGGCATGCTGGATTCTAGGGGCCTACCTTAAGCCATAGAAACATTAATCCTGGCCAACATTTATGCAGTGCTTATAAGGTTTGCAAAACAATCTACACAAAATCTCAAGAGATTTTCACCAAAACACCATGGGGTAGGTACTACACTTATTACTGCCATTTTATCAATGAGAAAACTGATTCAGAGAGTTTGAGTGACTTGCCCTTGGTCACTTAGCTAATAGGTATCATCGATGAGATTCAAATTTAGATCTTCTGACTCCAACTAGGATGAGACCATATGTGGCCCTCTAGGTCCTCAAGTGCAGCCCTTTGACTGAATCCAAACTTCACAGAACAAATCCCCTTAATGAAAGGATTTGTTCTGTGAAGTTTGGATTCAGTCAAAGAGCTACACTTGAGGACCTAGAGGGCCACATGTGCCCTCAAGGCTGCAGGTTCTTCACACCTGAACTAGGTATATCCTAGGCATTCCAAACTGAGCATGACCAAAATGGAACTCATCACATTTCTTCTAAGCCTACCTTTCTTCTAAACTTCTCCACTCATTTTAAAGAACCACCATCCTAGTAAGCCAGATTCACAACCTTAATACCATCCTAATTTCTTTCTCATCCCTCACCCCACATATCCAATCCATCATCAAGTCTTTTCAATCCTGTATTTTTTGTCTCCCTTCTGTCCATTCATGCAGGAACCACCCTGGTTCAGGGTCCCATCATTTCTTAGCTAAACTATGGCAACAACCTCCTAATTGATCTTCCTGCTTCCAGCTTCTCCCCATCTCAGATTTATCCTCTCCACAGTTGTCAAAATTATCTTCCTAAAACACAAGTCTGACCATGTCATTTTCCCAGCTCAAGAATCTTCAGTGGCTCTCTATTGACTCCAGGATAAATTGCAATCTTTCACAATTTGCTTCTAATCTACCTTTCTATGTTTAATGCACATTATTCCCCCTTCACATGTTCCGTGTTCCAACCATATGGCCTATTTGCTGTTCCTCAAACTTGTATTCTATCTCCCAGTTCCCCTCACCACACCCCCAGTTTGGAATACATTCACTCTTCACCTCCATTCTTAGAATTCCTAGATTCCTTCAAGGTTCAGCTCTTGCATGAATTCAAGCAGGAAGTCTTGCCTCATCTCCTTATTTAGTGGTGCTCTTTCCCTCTTCAAATAATCATGGAAATACTTATCTGTTTGTATATTGTATCTAGCCCCCCAGTAGAATGTAAGCGCCTTGAGGGCAAGGACTATTTTTCATTTTTTTTCTACTGAATCCCTCACATCTTGCACAAAGTAGGTGGACAATAAATATTTGTTAGAATATATTGGATGTGATATGAAATTTGAATGAGGTAGAAGAATCAAAAATAACTCGAATGATTCTAGCATGGGATAAGTGAATGCAACAGTGACAGAAATAGTGATGGAAAAACAGAAGGAACAAGATTAAAGGAAATGATAACAGGCCCTATTTGAAGTAAGGTATCTGCTGCAACTGTGGAAGACAAGGGTATGAAGAGGAGAGTACAGGCTGTTTGGAACAATTACCGTGAGAGAGTGTGAATTACGAAGGACAAGGGAGGACTCAGCTCAGTTTATGGAATATCACATTTCCTGAGCCCTGTGTAACATTAGACACTTTGAACCCTGAATTATGATACACTCAAACCATGGGATATCACACACTCCATACCTGGGGTGATTGTCACTCTGAACCCTGAGCTATCCCATTATCAAAGTAGGACAAACAGAAACTAACAGGATTATAGATACAGAAAACTTCACTTAGAAAGGACCTGAGTAGCCAACTGGTCCAGTCTGTGCCTAGAAGGAATTCCTTCTATGACATACCCCTAAATGGTCTCATCTAGCCTTTGCTGAAAGTGCCTCAATGAGGTCCCATGGCCTCCTCAGACAGCCCATTCCACGTTTAAAAAACCCTAATAATCAGAAACTTATTTCTTACATGATCAAAGCTAAATTAGCTTCTTGGTAACTTCTAGGCTTTGTCAGTTTCCCCTTCTGGTCACTACTGAATTTTTCTTTCCTATGAGGCTTCAGCTTTAATCTCATTAGCTTTGCCTTTTCACCATGAATGTTAAACTCACCCATGAGATTCTGCTCAGGGCAAGACAGTTTCTTCTCAGAGGCAATCCCAGGATCTGGTCCAGTATGATCTGAAACGAGAAACACATCCTCAGACACAGCTCTGATCCTTAGTCAGCCCAGGACTGGCCTTTCCAGTGCACAGCCCCACCTCAATGTCAGGGACCACCTTCTCATACCAGGACCATGTCCTGATCTTAGCTGCCCCTTTCAATCCAAGACCTAGTCCCCAGATTAGAATTACTATCTCTAGCATTATGATCTCTTTTCCTAGGATACTCCTTTCCATCCTCCCTTTCCCCTAGCTTAAAACTTTACTTAGCACCTTATAATACCCCTCCCCAGATGCAGCCTTTATCCCTGTCCTTCAGTGAACCAAGGACGCATTTTTAGACTGAAGCATTCCTCTTTTCCACCTCCTTCCCCCCAGCGTCTGTTAGACAGGTGCTAATCATACCTGGCTCGTGGGATACACGTATCTCTTTCCCAAGGTGCTTCACTGAGCAGGTTACTGTATCATTCTCACCAACCCTGCCAATCTGGACAGCACTGTAGGTGCCATTGGCCATGGGAACCAGAGTAAGAGCCTGGGCTGAGATCAAAGGTGCAGGGGAGTCCAGGGACACATGGAGTTCCTTGGGGTAGAAGTTCCTGATCAGGCAGGCCACAGCATTCTGACCTTTCACCAAGAATACACTGGGTGACAGGGGAGCTCGAGGTCCTGCAATCAAATGATGGCTTCCTGTCCCCTATCTGGACCTAGCCCCAGATGTGGGAAAACACACATATGACAAGCATATAACTGTGAAAAACAAACTTTAGCCCCAAATTTCCTGCCCACCACCTTAATTTCAGCCTGGTCCTACATGTGGGGAGCAGATGCATGTGACCAAGCAACTGTCAAAAACAAACCTGACTCCCATTTCCTGCCCCAAACCCCAGCCTCAGCCTGGTTCCTATGTCCCCAACTGATTCCTTTGCTGCCCCTAGACCACAGTCTCCTTTCCCCTTCCCAACTTCCCCCAACTCATGATTGTCACTGGTGTTGACAAGTCTCAAAATTTCATTGCTACATGTCCCAAGTCCTTGAGTCCTATGATGTGAACCCAAAGCCCTTTAATGATCTATCACAATCCATCACCAGGGAATACAGCTCAGAGTGGGAATGTTAGCTGTGCATGGTCACAGAGTACACTATGGTGGAAAGAGGGGACTGGAAAATGGAGAACCCTGTTTCTGGTATAGACCCAACACTGACTGACTATGTGACCTGAAGTCTTAGGATGTCCTTAGGACTGGGATAGTAGAGGCACTCACCAGGCTCCACAGTCACATCTGTACCATGACCAAAGACCAGCTTGTCTGTGTCATCTCCATTGCCCACCCTCCTTGCACAGTGGTATTGGCCAGAATCTCTGAGGCCCAGGCCCTCAATCTTTAGGAAAATCTGACTGCCAGTTTCCTGCCTGGAGGCGGTGATTCGGTCTTCAGTGGCATCTGTAGAACTACTATCGAGACTGGCCAACCACAGTGGGGAATGGCCAGGGGCCCAAAGGTACCAGCCAAGTTTGCTTGTCTTGAACTGGAAACCAGAGGTTTGGCATTTGAGATTCAGGGTCTTTCCAGCTTCTTGGGGGCCTCCCCCTGATTCTGTCAGCACGGTCTGTTCCACTGAATAAAGCAAAATTGGGGATAAGGTAAGTAGGGGCAGTCCATCCATGCCTCCTCCTGAGAGATAGAGCTTTGATTCCCCTAAACTCCCTCACACCTCAAACCTAATCCATCTTCCTACCTCCACCCCAGACCTAGGTAGTGAAGAATATTGGAGACAAAGGACCCACAGCAGCAGAAAAGGTCAAGGTTGTTGGTGGGATCCAGGAAGTCACAGGGGTTAAAGTTGGTCCTGGGTTCATAGGAGTTGTCCCTGGGTCTAGAGGTTTCCCAGATTATGAAAAGCTCAGAGCATCAGAAGATTCCCAAGGCTAGGGAGATAGGGGTTCATAGGTATGGGGAGATTGATAGTATTGAGGATTCCTGAAGTGCGCAAGAGAGAGGGTCTATCTGAAAATAGTGTTAGCCAGAGAGACTTACCACCACTACCCAATACATAGGAAGACTGAAACCATCAATCCAATCCAAAGTTTCCCCATATCCCTGTAGCCCTCTTATGATTCAATGGAGTGAGATCCTCCTGCCAAGCTTTCCCCACCCCTGCACACATTCCCTGAAAACATGGAAACTTACATGGCACCACAGTCACTTTTGTTCCAGGACCAAAATTTTCCCACTGAGATGCTCACAGTGACACAGGAAGGAACCTAAACCCCTTGACTCCAGAGAATGGTCCTTAGGAAGGGTGGAGGAACATGAGGGTGACAGGAAGTGAGGTGAGAGTTTCTGGAATTGAGCCCATGAGAACTCATTGAGGTCATAAAGCCCAGGGAGAGATCTTCAGGTAAGTGTGAGGGACCTCAGGATATACATCCTAGATCAACTTCACAGCAAGGCTCCAGGCAGGCTAAACATTTGGGAAAGGCTTCACTTTTGCAGAGCCTCAGATCAGTCCTCCACATGAATTCTGGGGCGGCTGCATTAATAACTTGTTACTTGTGGTCTTTAACTCCACTGTGTGAGATTGATTGATCTATTCCCAGGCTAAGCCAGGTAAGCCAGGAAAAGACTTGAAAGGGAAAGCACCCTGGGATCCTTTAGGGGATATGATCATAGACTGAACAACAGTCAAGAAGGATTGAAGAACCTCAAAAGCTAACTACAGTTGCCCAGAGATGACTCAGCTACATGTCTCCTCTGGACCTTGTCTTGATGGGCATCTGTCCAAACTATGGCCGACCAATGTCTCAGGGAGTGGATATTTGCATTGATGGATCTCCCTGTGAAAGTTGGCAATATTTGAACCAACTAATCCTCCCAAGGTGTTTGGAATATTCAGGGAACCACTGATGGGACCCTGATGTTCCTGCAAAGACTCTGCAGATGCTCATGGAGCATTCAGGAAAGGTTTTCCAAGTCCAGTTTGATGAATTCTGGATCATCAGGAGTTTATATGATGAGATAATCATCATCATAAAAATCATCAGGGACTTCTTTTGTCTTCTCCAAAATTTTTATGGATACCTTTTTTGTGATTCATCGATTTTATTTTTAACATTCTTTTTTTAGATCTTGAGTTTCAAATTTTCTCTCTCTCCTACTCCTTCCCCACATATTAAGAATACAGGCAATATGATGTAAGTTATACTTGTGAAGTCATGCAAAACATATTTCCATATTAGCCCTATTAAAAGAAAAGAATGAAAAACATAGAAAGTTTAAAAATTATGCTTTGATCTGCAGAATTCATCAGTTCTCTCTTTGGGTGAATAACATTTTTCATGATGGGTCCTTTGGAATTATCTTGGATCATTGTATTGATCAAAGCAGTTAAATATTTCATAGCTGGTCATCATTATAATATTGTTGTTACTGTGTACAGGGTTCTCCTGGTTGTGCTCACTTCACTTTGCATCATTCCATCTAAATCTTCCCAGGTTTTTCTAAAACCATCCTGCTTATCAAATCTTAAAGCATTCAACAGTGTTCTATTATAATCATATATGTGATTTTCATATGACTAAATTTCTATTTTTATTTTTTTAGGAATTATTTTCACTCTTTTTTCCATTTGGTGAATTCTGCTCTTTAAGAAGTTCTTTTCTTCAGTGAATTTTTGTACCTCTTTTGCCATTTAGCCAATTTTGTTTTTTCAAGTGTTATTTTCTTCAGTATTTTTGGTGTCTCTTTAATCAAGTTGATAATTCTCTTTTCATAATTTTCTTGCCTCACTCTCATTTCTTTCCTAATTCTTCTGCTACCACTCTTAGCTCTTTCTTCAGTTCTTCAGAAGTTCTTGTGGGGCTTATGTTCTATTTGCATTTTTCTTTGAAGCTTTGCTTGTAGTTTTCATATTATTGTCTTCTATATTTGTGTCTTTTATTTTCCCTGTAGCTCTTTATGGTCAGGTTCTTTTGTTGTTGTTTGCTTATTTTTCCAGACTATTTCTTGACTTTGAACTTTATGCTATTAAAGTTGGGTTCTGTTTATTTGTTCCAAGCTTCAGGCTTTTTCTGTGCTGCTGTTTTCAGAGCTGGTTCTGGGAGTCTGGAAGTTTTTGGTACTTCCAAGGTGGTGTTAATCAGAGAGAGGTGTGGTCTCCTGGTCTGTGCTCTGGTCTTTACTCAGACAGGGCTCCTCCTCCCCTGCAGCCATAGGCACTAGTACTCCTCTTTGCCCTGGACCTGTGACCAACACTTCTGTTCCCTTGTGACTGACCACAAGTGATCCACTTTACCCTAGAACTGCAACACAGAACTACATATGGGCAATACAGAACCTGGTCCTGTACCTAGTGTCAGCTGGGTCCTGTTTCATGGCAGAGAGGTAATAAACTACAAGAATGTAAAGAAGCATGTATTTGCAGACATAGACAATGTGTTGATTTGTTTTGTTTACCATGTTTATTGGTTATAAGGAAGGACTTCTATTTGGGGAAGAGTTGGTGGCCAATGAGAGTGATGCAAAAATAGGAGGGGGAGGATAAAAGAAAAGATCATCAATGAGACATTAAAATAATACACAAAAGAAAGCTTTTTTTTCTGGAGAAAAAACTCAAGACACAATTTAATTCAGAAACAAGTTCCACAAGTGATCAGGAGAAAGTCTTTCAAATACAAAGGAAAGGTCATTTGAATAACATAAGACTATTCTACACTCAGGGCAGCTGGTGGCCCAGGGGATAGAATTCTGAGCCTGGAGTCAAGAAGACTCCTCTTCCTCAGTTCAGATCTGGCCTCATACATTTTCTAGCTGTGTGACCTCTGGGCAACACAAAATAAAACTGAAGGGATGAAAAAAAAATTACTATGCATCAAGTGAATCCCAAAAAACAGGATTTACCAGCATGCCATCAGACAAAGCAAAAATGAACATTGAAACAAAATAAAAAGGAGTTAACAAGGAAACTATACTATGCTTAAAAGAACCATACACAACATATAAATAAATATCAATAACAAACTTATATTTACTCCAAATGCCTTGCCATCTATATTTAAAAAGGAAATATTACTTGAGCTTCAAGTAAACATAGATAACAGCACAATAGTAACAGGAGACTTTAATATCCCTCTATCAGTTTTGGATAAGCCTAACAAAAAGAGAAATAAAGAACTGGAGAAATTTCTGGAAAAACTAGACTTAAAAGCATTATGGTGCCTTCTAAACAGGACAGCAAAATAATATACATATTTCTCTGCACCATGTGGAACTTTTACAAAAATTGACCCAGTACTAGGGCACAGAGTTATTGCAAACAAATGTAAAATTCCAGAAACAATCCATACATCCTTACAGACCATGATGCAATAAAGTAGAAATTGGTTCAGGGACAACAAACAAAAGATATAGACCCAAATGGAGACTTAACAATAAAATTTTAACTAATGAGTGGGTCAAAGAACACATTTTAGAAACAGAGATAACTAATAACTATGGAAAAGAAAAGTTATAATGAAGAAACAAAATATCAAAATATTTGGGATGCAGCTAAAGTAGTCCTAAGGGAAAAATCACATATTAATAAAATAGGAGATTAATAAACTGAATATGCATTTTGAAGACTAGGACCCCAACAAATAACCAAATCTTAAAATAAGCACAGAAGAGGAGATATTAAGTATTAGAGAGGGAATAGGTAAATTAGAAACAAAAAACCCACATAGAAATGATAAATAGAACTAAAAGTTGGTTCTTTGAGAAAACAAAATGGATAAGCCCTTAGTTAATCAGACTTTAAAAAAAGAAGAAAATAAAATAGCAAATGAATGATAGGAGATCACAGCAAAGCCAGATGAAATAAGGGGAATGATGAGAACATACTATGAACAATTATATGCTAACAAAACTGACAACATAAAAGAAATAAAAGAAATGCCTAAGTACTCAACCTATCAGAAGATCAGAGACAGATCTTAAATAACTCAATTTCAGAAGAGTAAACAGATGTAGCTGTAAAGGAACTACCAAAGAAAAATCTTTTGGTCCTGATAGATTCACAAGAGGTCTATCAATTCCTGAAAGAATAGTTTTTACCCATACTTCACAAATTAGTCTAAAAATTTGAGAAATAAAGCACCTTACCAGAACACTGTTATGAAACAATACAATTTAATACCTAAATTATGGGAAGATAAAAATGTGGAAAGGAAACTATAGGCCAAAATCAGGGACATATCCTCCACCTCCAGGATCAACCATGAGCCCTGGAATTCCCTAGATCCTTCCAACAACCTTCACCTTTCCAGTTGCCCTGTGCCCTTCATACCCCTCATCCTTCCCTAGATCTGGAGACAGCACAAGTTGATAGGTGATAGGTCTTGAAGTTGGTGTCTGGAAGTGCAGAGAAGTCCAGGGAAAGTTGGGTTATGGAGGGAGTTAGGAGATTAAAACCCTCTTTCCCAGGAAGAATCATAGATGTACTGCCTCCTCCTTACTCTATGTCCATCCCACCTCCCTGTTCAGGGGATTAGAGATAACTGGAAGAGTCAGGGAAATTTCCACATCTAGCAAGCATAGTGTCAGATGTTTGAGCAAAATTGTGTTTTGGACGTGTTGAGTTTGAGATGTATATGGAACATTGAGGCAAAGACATCCAACTGGTGATGTGAGACTAGAGTTTGAGAAAGAGACTGCATCTGGGGAACCTCCCAGCATCGGAAGCAAAGTTGTAATGCCTCTGATGTCTTCACTCTCTTAGTTCAAGTTTGATATTGGGATGGAGTGAGGCACTTGTAAGTCACTGGATGTTTAACAAAAGGCCTGAATTTAGGTTGTTGTTGTTTGTCCTTCATTTTCAAAGAAGACCAATCACATAACAAGGGTAATTTCTTGTCTTGAATGTGAGTTGGATTTCAGTGAGGCAGAGTCAGCCTCACTCTCTTCCAGAGTCATCAAAGTCCAATGACAAGACAAAAGTCAGGATGACTGGTGATGGCCTGGGATGCAGTGGATGACTATGGCACCTTCAATGTCTGACAAAGTTCTAACTGCTTCATAGTGCCTGTTTCAGTGACCTTCATGGCCATTGGAACAAATGATTCTCATCTCAAGAACATTCTATTGCACTGTGAGAAGTCTTCACGTGTTTGGGGTAGACATCCCCCTAATTCACCAATGGGTTTGAGGCCTGTTGGTTACCATCAACCTGGTTTAGACCATCTGCCAAGACAGTTTTACTAGGGTGTGGCCATTCTGCTTCCAGCAGCTTCTTGGAGCCATGGAAGAGCAGCTCTGAAAAGCATTTGACAAGCCCTAACACCAAAAATGCTAGTCCTTCCTGAATATCCCACGCACTGCTTGCACTTAAGTAGTAGCTGTATGATTAGAAAGAAGGAGACAGATGTGAGAGATGTTGTGGAGGTAGAAAAGACAAGGATTCTAAAAATTATGGCATACATGAGGATGAGGAGTCCAGCAGAATAATCTCAACCTTTCTACAACACATACAATAAGTCATCCCCTGGGCCTCTCTAACAGACTTCTAGTAATAAGGTGAATGGTCTACATGTGAATCTCCTTGATGTACTGATTTAATTCTGAGTAAAACTTTTTCTTCCTCAAGTGATTGGAAAAAGAGGTAGATAATGTTTTTAAAAAGACTTTATTTACAGATGGAAAGAGTGACCAAGCCAAGAACATTCTATGATCTTTCCTGATGTCTCAGATTTATTCAGCAGTGGGCAAACCTCACTCTGAGCCTTCCTTAATGCTACTAATTCCAGTATGTGACACTGGCCTCTCAGCTTTCCCCAGCCATTCTGGGTCCAGAGAATATGAGCCTGTGGTCAGAAAGGCCCAGAAATCTTTAAACATTCCAGAAGGCCTGTAATAAAAGGGGGGAGAACTTTCATTTCATAGGATGTAAAAGATGGGGAAGATAAAAGAGTTAAAGCTAACTGGAAAGTACCCAACATTGGAGAGAGAGTAAATGGGGATACCAGAGACAGATTATCAAAGTCAAAAGAAGGATTAGGTTTGAGGAAGAAAGACAATGAGCTTGGCCTTGGAGAAAAGAATGATTAGTATGACAGGAGTATGAGGGATCAATCAGACAGATAAAAGAGTAGAAGCAGGAAGATACATTGGGAGATTATTAGAATGATGCAGGTGTTGTGCTTTGAAAGAAGTGGCAATAGAGAGGAGGGGATATATGAGAGTAATATGTTACAGATAGAATTGATGAACCTGTAACTGAGTAGGAATCTCCTTCACAACTTCACCAAGGAGTGGTCCTCTAGCCTTTACTTGGAGTCCTTTAGGAATAAAGAATCACTATCCCACAGGGCAACCCATTCAATTTCAGGACTTTTTTTTTGATAGTTTAGACATTTTCCTTTACATTGAGCCAAAATCTGTCCATCTGAAACTTCTATTCAGTTCTGCCTTCTGGAACCAAGAGAACCAAGTCAAATTCCTCTTCCCTGTGTCAATATTTCAACTCCTTAAAGTGTTTTTATCATCTCAAGTAATTGGAACTGGGAGTTGTTTGTCCAAAAGGACACTAGGGGAAAGAGGTAGGTAGTCTCCAATGAATTGGCCAATGTAAGGCCTGATATTGACCTGTTCAGTTTTATGAGGGTTCCACCTTACTGGGGGCCTTCTTCAAGACCCCCATTTCTCATCTGCAACACTGTTCCCTCTATTCTACCCCAGCTGCTCTGGGGCCAGAAAGGCTGAGTCCAAACTGTACAAGATGTCAGGGATATCATGGCATCAAGGTATGTCTGCATGATTATAAGTCCCAAATGTCTCCACCACAGCCCCCATTCCCTCCAACTGCTGGCATGTTTTTGTCCCAGGTGTCCCTGAGGTTATATCACTGTGCTTTCTCTCCCAATCTCCACAGTGACACATGTCTCACTCTAAACCCTTAGAGCAACGGGGCCTGGCAAGGCTACACAGGTTCTTGGAGAGGATTCACAAACCTCAGCAAAGCATGTCAAAGCATTTAAAGAAGATGCATAGGTTTTTACAGTGAATATACAAGCGAAGCAGAGAAGGTATGGATCTACAAAGAGAATACATAGACCCTGAGCAAGGCTACACAGAAGTATACAAAGGATGCACAAGTTCTGCATAGAATGCTTCCTAGAGTGAGGTGGAGCCCTGGTGAGGCACAATCTCTTTACAATGTATGTAGTAGTCCTTATAGAGGATGTACAGAGAACAGACAGACCCTAAAAAGATGCCCAGGCCCTTGATGGAGAATATAGAGGACCCTTGAGGAGAATGTGCCTGTACTTCTAGTGAATTCATTCCCCTCTCTAAAGAATGCACAGGTTCTGCTGAAGAGACATAGGAGACAAAGCACTTACAGAGGTTGCACAGATTCATGAAGGATGTCTAGGTTATTTCAGAGAATGCACAGGTCCAGCAAAAAATGAACATGTGGGTGGCACAGTGGATAGAATACCATCCCTGAAGTCAGGAGTACTTGAGTTCATAACTGGCTTAACATTTGAGACTTAATAGCTATGTGACCCTGGACAAGTCACTTAACCTCAATTTCTTGGCCAAAAAAAAAAAAGATGAACAGGTGCAATATGGAAGATCCACAGAGAACACTCAGGTTCCTTTTGAAGATGGATGAGCCTCTCACAAAGGTTGCATGGGTTCTTTCAGAGGATATGCAGTCTCAATAGAAGATTCACTTGTTCTTCCAGTGGGTACACATGTTACCCACTAGGGCTAGGAGAGAAAAAAGTTCAGTGTGGGCACGCAGGCAAAACAGGCCTCAGCAAACCTGGAGTAAACCTTAGGGGACTGAATCACAGGTAGCTGTGATTCAGTGATTCTAGACTTCTCAACTCACAAACACAAAAGACAACTTAGAAGGTCGGTAGGAAAAGTCAGTGACCGCGGTGAGAGAGAAGCTCAGTCCCATCCCCAGTCGGGGCATAGACCTGGGGCAGAAGCTTCTTTTGGAGCTCTTGGGCCCACAGACTGAGGGGGAATCAAGTGGCTGATCAGATGGGGATTGCAAGAATCTCTTTGCTGATGCAGGACTCTCTTGCTTTGCCCTGCTTGGATCTGGGTCACAGTTCTGGATGGTGATACTGGGTCAAGGAGGAGTGCTGGTGTGGGAGAGTTTATAGTGGTGGTGAAGAGGAAATCCTCCTCACAGTTCCAAGGCAGAAAACATTAGTTGTGGTCACTCATAAACCAGAGCACAGGCAAGGAAAGGATTAAACATCTTGCCCTTGATCACACCACCTTGGAAGAACTGAAAACTTACAGGTTTCTAGAAGTATCTCTGAAAACAGCTGCACAAAACTCCTGAAGCTTGGGACAGTACATTCTCCACACTGGAAGCAGACCCCTACCTTTTTTAAACAAAGACTTTAAAAGACAAGTAATTGGCCGGGATCATGAGCAAACTGCACAAAAAAAAGTCTTTGGTGTCAGAGAAGATCAAAACATACAACCAGAAGAAGACAACAAAGCAGAATTTATCTTTTTTTGTCATCTTAGCCAATCTGATGGGTGTGGAGTGGTATCTCAGAGTTGTTTTAATTTGCATTTCTCTAAATATTAGTGATTGAGAGCATTTTTCTTCACATGGCTATTGATGGTTTGGATTTCTTTGTCTGAAAATTATCTGTTCATATACATTGACCATTAATCAATTGGAAAATGGCTTTTTTTCCTTGTAAATTTGACTTAGTTTCCTAAATATCTTGGAAATTAGATATTTATTAAGAAAGACTTATTACAATGATTTTTCCACACTTTCCTGATTTTCTTCTAATCTTAGCTACATTGGTTCTGTGCAAAACTTTTTAATTTTATGCAATCAAAATTATCCAAAAAATAAAAACAAATTAAAAAGGGGTAGGTATGTGGCACAGTGGATAGAGCACTGGCCCTAGATTCAGGAGGATCTGAGTTCAAATCAGACCTCAGATACATAACACTTACTAATTGTGTGACCATGGGCAATTCACTTAACCCCATTGCCTAGCAAAAAACAAAACAAAACAAAAAAACAAAAACAAAATTTTCACAGTTTACCACCTGTGAACCTCTCTCTCTTATTTGGGCATGAATTCTTCCCCTATACATAGATCTGAAAGAAAATTTCTTCCATGTTCCACTAATGTAATTATTATGTCACCCTTTATGTCTAAATTACATACCTATTCTGTGTTTATTTTGTTGTGTGATGTTGGCCTCTACCTAGTTTCTGCCCGACTAATTAACGCAATATTGAATACTAATGGTGGTGATGGATATCTTACATGTTTATCTTTCTATTGGAAAAACTTTTGGCTTAGCCTCATTATATATGTTGCTGGCTCTTGGCTTTAGATAGACAGTACTTATCACTTTAAAGAAAGCTCCATTTGCTCCTATGCTTCCTAGTGTTTTTAACAGGGATTAGTCTTATGAGTTTGTCAAAAGTTCTTTCTGTATTCATTGAAATAATTATATGTTTTTATTGTTTTTGTCATTGATATGGTCGATTATGCTCATAATTTTCTTGATATTGCACCTGCCCTGCATTCCTGGTATAAATCCAGCCTGGACATAGTATATGATTTTTGTGTTATATTGATATAGTCTTCTAGCTAATATTTTATTTAAAATTATTGCATCAACATTTATTACAGAAGTTGGTCCATAATTTTCTTTCTATCTTTCAACTCTCCCTGGTATAGACGTGAAGACCATGTTCGTATCATGGAAGGAATTTGTTGGGATCCTTTCTTTACCTACTTTTTGAGGCAGTTCATGTTGTGTTTGTATTAATCATTCTTTAAATTTTGGTAGAATTCACTTTTAAATCCATTTGGTCCTGGGATTTTTTCCCTTAGGAACTCATTTTTTTTTTTTACTTTTTCAGTTTCTCTTTCTAAGCTGGGTTATTTATATATTTTATTTCCAATTAATGCTGTTAATCATAATTACATATACAGATTCTATTAATCTGTATAATTCATATTTTATAAATATTCATCCATTCCATAGAGAGTGCCAATTTTACTAGTTAATAGTTGGGCAAAATTGTACCTAATAATTGTTTTTTATTTTTTCTTCATGTGTTGTGAATTCATTGTTTTAATTTTTTGTAATGCTAATTTGGTTTTTTCTTTCTTTATCTTTATCAAATTAACTAATAGCTCACATATTTTGTTATTATTTCAAACAACTCTTGATTTTCTTTATTAATTCAATTTTTTAATTCGGTTTATCTGTGTTTCAGAATTTCTATTTTGATTTTCAATTAAAAGTTTTTAATTTGCCAGTTTTCTAGGTTTTTTTAGTTGAATATCCACTTTATTGATCTACCCCTTTTCTCTTTCAGCAATGAAAGAGTTGAGAAATTTAAATTTTCTCTTAATTACTGCTTTGACTGCCTTCCCATAATTTTTGAAACACTGTCTCATTCTTGTCAACATCTTTGATGAAATTGTTGATTGTTTCTATGATTTTCTTTGACCCATTCATTTTTTGGTTATTTAGTTTGCAATTAAATTTTAATCTTTGCTTCAAAGGCCCTTATAAAATATACTTTTATTGCATTATGGTCATTAAAAGGTATATTTAATATCTCTACTTTTTTGCATTCATTTTTAAGGTTTTTGTGCCCTAATACATGGTCAATTTTTGTGAAGGTGCCATGAACAGTTGAGCAATAGTCATACTCCTTTCTATTCCCATTCAATATTCTCAAAAGGTCTATCACATCAAGTTTTTCTAAAATTATCTTTATCTCCTGAACTTCTTTATTTTCCCTTAATTTTTTGGTTCAACTTCTAGGCCTAAGAGAATAAATTGATGTCTCCCACTATTATAATTGTATTGTCTATTTCTTCCTGTAACTCATTTATCTTTTCCTTCAAGAATTTAGATTGTATGCCAATTGTTTATATGTATAGTATTGCTATAAATTCATTGTCTATGATACCTTTTAGGAAAATTCATATTCTTTGCATATCTCTTTTAATTTGGTTTATTTCTGCTTTTGCTTTGTCTGAGATCATGACTGAAACCCCTGACTTTCTTTTTTACTTCAGCTGAAGTATAATAAATTCTACTCCAACTCTTTAATTTTAACTCTGTGCATTTTTCTCTTTCTGGTGTATTTCTCATAAACTATGTATTGTTGGATTTTCTAATCCATTTTGCTATCCTCTTCTGTTTTGTTTTGGTGGGTTTTTTTGGGGGGTGGGGTTAGAATTGCTAACTGTATATGTGTGAGACATATATACATATGTATATATACACATATATATACCTGTATAATATATGCATATATAAAAATACATACACACATATAATGTATGTATGTACATACCATTTTTCCCCCTATCCACTCTTTAAGAGTTGGTTTTGTTTCTAATACCTCCATTAATATACCCTCCCTCTTATTCTCCTGTTTTCCTTCAATCTCTTTCTTTCTTATTTTGTTGTTGGTTAAGATGTATTCCTGTACTGTGTGAGTATGTCTATTCTTTCTTCCTTTAGCCATATCAAATGAGAGTGAGTTTCAGATTTGGTCTGCTCTCCCCCTGACTTCACATGAATACATACATGTGCTTCCCTCCTCTTTGTTGCATAAACTTCTCTTTGTTGCATAAACTTCTCTTTGTGCACCCCATTCATGTAGATAATTTTCCCTATTTTTTTCTTTCCCTTCCCTCCTCACCCAGTGTGATTCTCTTTTCCACTTCTTTTATTTTTCTTTTGAGATCATCCAAACACAATAGAATCACACTTAGGACTTTTGTCAAAATAGACTCCCTCTATGACCCTGGTGACAATAAAGTTCTGAGAGGTTACAGGTATTATCTTCCCATATAAAAGCATAAACAGATTAACCTTGTTTAATCTCTCATTATTTCTCCCTCTTTTTTGCTCTTCTTTTATGCTCTTCTTTACTCTTGTGTTTGTCAGCTTTTCTACTCAGCTCTAGTCTTTTCATGAGGAATGCTTGGGAGTCCTCTATTTCATTCAAACTTCATTTTTTTTTATCCTGTAGTATTATATTCGGTTTTACTAAGCAAGTTACATTAGGCTGTAAGCCAATATCCTTTGCTTTCTGGAAAATAATATTACTGGTTCTGTACTCCTTTGTAAAGACTACTAAATCATGTGTAATCCTGACTGTGTTTCTTTGGTACTTGAATTTGTCTTTCTGGCTTCTTACAGTATTTTTTCTTTGATTTGAAAACTCTGGATCTTGGCTATGATGTTTCTGGAAGTTTTCACTTTGTAGTTTCTTTCAGGAGGTGATGATTTTCTATTTCCACTTTGTCCTCTGGTTTTAAGAATTCTGAGTAGTTTTAAGATTTTTTGAAATATAACTGATATCTAGGTTCTTTTTGGTTATGGTGTTGAGATAGTTCAATGATTCTTAAATTTTTTTCTCCTTATTTTTCTAGATCAGTTGTTTTTGCTTTGAGGTACCTTATTTTTTTCTTTTTTTTCAGCCTTTTTTACTTTTTAAAAATATTTTTGTTGCCTCATGCATGGAGTCATTGGCTTCTATGTTGTCTATTCAAATTTTCAGGGAATTTGTTGCTTGGGCAAAGTTTTGTACCTCTTGTGTCAAGCTGTTAATTGCCTTTCCTATTCTTTTTTCCATACCTCTCATTTCTTTTGTTTCCTCAAACACTATCATTACATTTATAAAAACATCTTAACTTTTTTTTCAGTCAAAGACAAGGTTTATTAGAACATCTGTCATGATGGGCAGAGTCGTACGGAGTCTGAACATTAGTAAGCTATTGGCTAGATTATAAGAATCTGAGCAGTGGCTAGATTTTAGGAATCTGAGCATCTTAATGGAGACAAGATGGACTTTATATACAGAAAGACTATGGGAGGGATCTAGGAGTGGCCAAGTAGTCTATAAGGTAATAGAACTCCAGGGACCTGGACCATGTGGCCAAGAGAGAGTGGAGCCTAGATAGGATTAAGGGTTGGAAGTGACCTGGGGCCATAGGGAGGTAAAACAATGGAGGGCTAAGCCAGGTTAAGGGTAACAGAAAATTAGGAGATTGGGTGTAGCCATAATGAAAGGCCAATTGATGGAATTATAGCCTCAGGTAAACACCAATTTGGACATGAGGAAAAGTCCAGGGGGTCTAGATCCCATCTTCATCATTCCCCCCTCAAACAAATGGGACCCAAATTATTTTGGTGTAAGGGACAAAGGTCTCAGCTTCTGAAACTGCTTCCTGCAGGCAAGGGGCTTAGACCTGTCCTTGCTTCAAGGGGGTCCCAAAGAGGAGATTGACTGGAATTTAGCACAGGCTGCTTCCAGGGAATGATGGGGATACATTTCCCAGTACCTGCTGTTTGCTACCAGCTGTAGGTTAATGGGCTGTATTCTGGAAGAAACAAATCTGACAGAAAAGATTGCACAGTCCAAATGACAGGATAAAACATCCTTAGCTGATTCAGATAACTCAGTTTTCCAACCATGCAGTATCAAATCCACCTCATAGCCAGACTCAAGAATAGCCAGGTGGGTAACATTTCTTTTCACAGGAACATAATTGGGAAACTGAGCCAGAGGATCCCATCTTAGACTGAGGCTAAAATTGTTCTCTCAGCTTTTTACCAATGCTGACTTCCCACCAGTATCACATTCTCTCAGAGTAGCTTCTGGCATTTCTCAGATGGTGGATTATTGATTATCGATGGATTGTTATGATCCATCAGACAACTCAAAATAAAATCCTATGAGCTTTTACCTCACACAGCAAGTTTCACTTATCACAGCTTAGGAAAAAACTTTTCTAGGATTTATAGCTCAAACTTCAATTTGTCCTGGTGTAAAAAGTCAATCGTTAGAGAGCTCTATACACTTTTAAATTCTCAGCAAGCCATAACCTAAACAAGCTTTTTGGCTAGTTTACACATTAAAACAATAACCAACAACAATTATTTTAATGGTAACTAAATTATGAAAAGTTGCTTGACATAACTGATACAAAACATTTACCAGTTTGAAACATGAAGCAAATGCATTACCGATCAGGTGACTTCAATTTTGCTAAATGTATTTCCAAACTACTTTACACAGAGAATCAACATCTCATCATTAACAGTTAAAACTACAACTTTAAGAAGAGTATGCTTACCCAAGTTCAGAGGCTAGATTCTTTATCTTGAATAGGATATGTTGAACCTGGGTGATGCTTCCGGGGAAAGGTTGCCCAAGGGCCAAAGGCCATTGCCAGGGGGCCCCCGCTCAGTAGCCTTTCCCAGGTGAGGGACAGTAAAATCAAAGGTGAGGGGTAAAGGGTGAAACTCTCTTCTCCTATAAGAGGGGTTAATAGATACCCTCTTGACTCAAGGGAAGGGAGTGGGACAAAAAAGTGACCAAGGTTGTAAGGAGGAGTTTCAAAACTCCTTAATGATCAATCACAAAACCTCCAGAATCTGCCATGATATTTTAGCTCTTCTAACTTTTCCCTGTAACCTCCACGGAGGAGGATTCAGGGGTGTAGAGGGAAGGGAGTAAGTAAGCCTCAGGGAACCAAAAAGCAAATTCAGTTTTCCTCAATTCACTAGCACCGAGAGAATTAACAGAATTGAGCATATGCTTCTGGATAGGGAGTCTGCCCTTGTCCTCTATGTTGTGGAAGGTGTACCCAGGTCCATGGCCTCAAACCAATTCAGTGGACCAAGAACCTGACAACATCAGGCTGAGTGTGAGATAGCCTCATAACTGTCTGCCCCAAAAGCACCTCCAAGCCTTGGTGCTTGGAGAGTGACCCCAACTGCAGAGCAAGAAAGGAGGTGGGGGAGGCTTAAAACACTTCCAGACTTAGCTGGAGAAGAACCTGGGTTAGGCAGTTTCCCTGTATGGGCCACCAAAATGATGAGATTTAGGGGTTTAGGGATGCTGGGACAGACTTCCATCTGTCTCCCTATCCAAAGGTAGGTTGAAGAAATTACTCAGTGGGAATTTTTCTGAATTTTCTCATCAGGATTCAGTCTGCATTTTCTAGATCTATTTGAAGGAGTTTGTGGAGGAAAGCTCACCACACTGATTCCTAGCACTCTCTATCCAGTGGTTTATATAAAGGATTAGGTAATGTGTTTATCTCATTTGGGGATGGCAGAACTGGGGAGAATCATTACTATTCTAGATGAATCAAGATTCAAAAAGATCTGGACAAGACAAGCCATGCCATCAAATAAAATCTAATATGGTAGAATTTAAATGGGATAGATGTAAAGTCTTGCACCTGAGTTTCAAAAAAACCAGTTTCACAAGTATAAGATGGAGGAAGTGTGGCTAGATAGAAATTCCCCTGGGGAGAAAATAGATCTTGAAGTCTTAATGGACTCCCAAGTTCAATGTGGCACCTAAGAAAGTTAGTGCCATCTTAGACTGAACTAAGAGAGCTATAGTAACTAGGACTTGGAAAGTAACAATATGACAAAACTTGGGTCAGATGATGATGGTGGTGGTGATAATGATGATGATAATGATGATGATGATGATGATAGCAGCTAACATATGCCAGACACTACGCCAAGTAAATTACAATGATTATGTCATTTGATTTTCACAACAACTCTGGGAGGTAGGTGCTATTATTATCCCCATTTTATAGCTGATGGAATTAAGTTAAACAGTGATTAAGTGATTTACCCAGGGTCATACTGCTGATAAGTGTCTGAGGCCAGATTTGAACTCAGGTCTTCCTGACTCCAAGTCTTAGTTTAAACCTTAGTTTAAAAAGGCCAAGGTCACCCACTGCATTCTGGACCATTGCAATTCAAGTTGGTATTGCTGCTATTTTGTTCTTCTTTTCTTCTTGTGTCATCATATGTGGTCCTTCTGTCCACATGGGGAGCCATACCCTTACATGTGGGTGTTCTGCCCAAAGAAATATAATTTTTAGTCACTTGTACTTTGCAATTTATCTTTTGTTTTGGGGCAAGATTATATAAATGTCCTATTTATTTATTTCATCATTTTTTTAAAAAGATAGGAGAAGAGGCAGCAAGGTAGCGAAATGGATAGAGCACTGGCCCTGGAGTCAGGAGGATCTGAGCTCAAATCCAGCCTTAAAACCCTTAAATTTTCCTTGAACTCACTTACTTGGTCAAAGAAGTAAGAAGTCTCAAGTGATTGCCTGAGGTTATTATTATTCTAATTGACTGCCTGGGCCCTATCTCTCCATTCTTTGATACCCTAATTCTCTGGGTTCCCATCCTTGATATTATCCATACCCCATTCAACATCTTCCTCATCTTCTAGGCCCTATCTTCCAATTTCTTTGTTACCCTAATAAAGCCTAGCCCTCCATTGTCTATTCCCAGATGATCCCATTCAACCTCCCAGACACTCCCATTGGGAATTCTCACCAAACTCCTCCCCTAGTCACCCCAGCTTCAAGATCACCCTCCCAGCCCCTCCTCCAGTCATCCCAAATTACTTGACTGTATATAAGATCCATCCTGGCTGTAGTTTAGAAGCTGAGATTTTCTCATGCCTACTCATCCTTACAAGTTTCACAAATGTTCAGATTCATCTTTAATAAACCTTGTCTTTGACTGAAAGAAGATTTGAGTTGAATTCTTTCAGGCAGGACCCATATGTCATGATTTTGGGGTCCCAGCACCCCTAACATTTAAACCTCAACAATGCTATGTGGAGATATGATGAAGGAACTGGCAATGTTTAGCCTGGAGAAGAGAAGCCAGAGGACACATCTGATAGGTGTCTTCTAATATTTGCAAGGTTGTCACATGGAAGGAGAAAATGCCCTAATTCTATTCTGCCCCAAAAGACAGAACTAAGAAAGGGGAGGTAGAGAACAATGCAAAGAAGCAACATTAGACCTGATGGAAGGAAAGACTTCCAAACAATTGGGGTTATCCAAGAGTACAATGGGCCATCTCAGGAAATAGTAGGCCCCCTTCAAGCAAAGACTGGATGGCCATTTGTTTGACATGTTGCAGGGGGCATTCCTTCTCAGGTACACCATGCACTAGGTGGTCCCCGAGCATCTTTGATGCTGATTCCTTGAGAACAAGTAGGTCCTTATAACAAGAACACAGGCTCCATGGCAAGGATACACCACAGCTGCAGAGATTAACAGTTTTTGAAATAAATCCATCTGAGACCAGATCATAGTGTAAATCCCACCGAGTGGCACAGTGATTCACGGCTTACTCCAAATCACCTCTCTCAGTCCCCCCTGCAGGACCCCCTAAGGAGCTCTGGTTGCCACAGATTAAGATTGGGATCTGCAGGTGTGTGTCTCAGACATTAGGCCATCCAAGAAGCTGTTGCATTTTCTGTTGATGATTTTATCAGTTCCCAGAAAGTGACTTTTCGGCTTCAGTACTAAAGACACTCAGAGTCTCAGGACAGCCTAGTCATGGTGACTGAAGCTCCCTGTGCTGCACAGCATGGCTGATCCCAAAAACTGCCTTAGTCCATAGGCATGTCTCTGACACCTCCCTAGATTTCATCCCTGAAAGTGTGTTGTCAATGTCCCTCTTCCCCAACACACTACCTAACAAAACTATCAGAGACCAGAATCTATCCCCCCATCCCCATATGAAAAAAATACTCTTTACAATTTCCCTAGGGTAGGGTTATCTACGACTTTTCATTGGACACTTTCTGGGACAAGGATCTCTCTTTCCCAATAGTTAAAAATTTCAACTGAGAGTTTTCTTACCTAGATGACCTTGGGAAGTCATTTAACTTCCCTGATCCTAATAGGAGGAAGTTTAAGCACACAACCTTTAAGACCCCTTTCATCTCTAAATCTATGATTCTATGATCCATTGTGGGATGGCAGATTATTAGGAATTATGCTTTTAATTGAAGCAAAATCTGCCCCTTTACATACACACACACACACACACACACACACACACCCTCCTGTGGAGGAGGGGCCCGCTATCTCCATCAGCTGCCACCAGCTGTCATTCACAGGACAGGCAAGCCAGTCTAGCTGAAGTAGCAGGGTATGCTGAGGGAGGAGCAAAGGCAACATGTAACAAACAAGTAGAACCACTACCACCACCTTGACCACCATCTCCTTTCAGATCCACATGGATACAGCCCAGGATCCTGAATCCCAAAGTGTTGGGAATAGCAACATTTCTAGCCTGAAGTCTACAGCCACATCATACTGGAAAACAGTCCCTGAGAGGATGCAGCCCAGTAATCACTCCTGCAGGGGTTGCAACCACATCTTCTAGAGACATATAAAAAAAAAAGTCTTGCCACAGAAGTCCTTGGTACTATCTGATGGTTAAACATCAGAAGCTGATAGAATTTTATCAGTGGAAATGACATTAAAAAGTTGTCATGACCATCTGCTTTGCCACTGCACATTAAGGACCATGGGACCTTTCTGTCTGACTTACAGTTGAAACCTTCCATATGTGATTTCTCCCTCATTAGAATGTGAGCTCCCTGGGAGTAGAGACTATCTTATCTTTCTGCTTATATCCTCAAGGCTTTGCTGAGTACTTTGCACATAACAAACAATTAATAAATGCTTTTTTTATTCATTCATTTTCATTTGTTTCATCCATCAATTCACACACATACACATACTGCTCCTAGTTTTGTCCTATAGGGCCAATTACAATGAGATCAGTCCCTCTTCAATTTAAGGTATCTAAAGATAGTTCAAGTTCCTCCCATTCCCGGTGGAAACTGAAGTATACTTGATTGACTCCTTCCACCTGAAGTTGTAAAAAATGCAATTTAGGCTCAATATAAGAAAGAATTTCCCCACCGAAAGGAAAAGAAGCTCAATAAACTGAATAAGCTCAAAGCCCTCCCCAAGCCTGCCCACCTCCAGTCTTTTCTCCTCCCGGCTAACCTGAACATGCTATCAAAATGATCTTAGAAACCAACTTGGAATGCATTACTCCCCTATTCAAAGAACTTCAGTGGTTTCCCACTACTCAGAGGATAAAGTCAAAACTAACACACTTTTCTAACTTTATATTACAGTGCCCTTCTCCAGGGATTCTATGTTCTAGACAAACTTAACTCCATCAAATATCTGGAAAATCTCAAAACCTCAGATTCTCACTGCTGGAAGGGAAGTCATGGTCCATCTAGCCAGAGGCTTAATTAGGGATGAGGTGACCAGAACTTTACCCCAAGGCAAGGAAGTTTTGAGGATGTAGAACTTTCAAAAGATGATTTTATAAGATTATTCCATTTTAAAATGTGTTACATTTACATTTTAGCAAGATCCTAGATTCATAGAGCTACAGCTCAAAGGGCCTTTGCAAGTCACCTAATCCAAACTCCTTATTTTTACAGATGAAGAAACTGAGGCTCAGGCCTTAAGTGCCTAAGGTCATACAGTCAGTAAGTGTCAGAGGCAGGATATTTTCACCCTTTCAACAGTATAGAGATGGGTTAGCAATAATAATTAGTTAATTTGGGAAGATTCTAGATGATGTGTCTCCCACTCCCCTGAAACAAGACCATGTGATTCCTTCATTAGGTGGCAGCCTCTCCTGCCCTGATAAATTGAGGTTTCCCCCAAAGTGTCACGCTTGGTGAGAGTGATGTTCGGAATTCTCTCCAGCACTGTCAAATTGAGGGCAAGTTTTTATCTGGTGCCAAGATTCCTAGTTATACCTCTGCATCTAGACCTTTTCAGGGCTGCTCATCCACCTTTGGTGTCCATCTTTCACCCATTTCTCACCTGAGTCTTCAAGAAGCTGTAGCATGTGCAGCAGCCACACTCTGGTGAAACCATCTCATAAACTGGGCTAAGTCAGGTTGAGGGTAACCTACAGGCCTCAAACCAGTTGGTGAGTTAGGAGGATGTCTACCCCAAACATGTGAAGACTTCCCCTGGTGCAGTGGATGGTGAGAACATTTGTGTCAACAGGCCATGAAGTTGGCTGAGCAGGCATTGTGGAGCACTTTGAGCTTGGCTAGATACCAAAGACACCAAGGTCACCCATTGCATCCCAGACCATTGCCAGTCATCCTATTTTTTTGTTTTGTCACTGGACTTTGATGATTCTGGAAGAAAGAGAGAATCCAATTCATGCACAAGTCAAGACATAACCCTGTGATGTCATTGGTCCCCTTCAAAACAAAGGATGAACAACAGTCCAACATACACCTGAACATGCTTGTAGACCCTCCTCACTGAGTTTCAGAATGTGGCAAAGAGAAAGCAGGAGGTGGGGAACAGTTGTAGCTTACCTTATTCATCAGTAATAAAATAACTGAGGGATAGAGAGGGTAACAGGTTGTAGGAACTTGCAAGCCACAGTGATGGTAATGGATGGCAGCTAATAATGTTTACAATAACCAAGTGACATTGTTGCTAGGCAAGGACAAGGGCATAGGGGTGCCCAGCTTGCTCTTTAGATTTGGCTGAGTAGGGGTAGGGGAAAAGTAGATTTTCAGTTGGGTCACCCACGCAAGAAGAATGGGATGCCTAAAGGGGTGGTGGGTTCCCTTTCCTTGGAGGAATGCAATCAAATGCTGCATAAATAGTTTTGGGGTATATAATAGCATGGATTCCTATGGGTTGGACTTAATGGGGGCTAAGGTTCTTCCCAACTCTCAAATTCTATCATTCTTTGACAGGGTGTCAGTCATTCAGCCTCAGCTTGAACTCTGAGTGGCAGAGAGCTCAGTGCTTCATTCTTTAATTGTTCAAGGCACAATGGCTACCCCTGGCCAACATCTTCCAACTTGATTAGACAGAAAACAGTGCAGTATTGAACCCTTAGGTGTCCTCAGACAATCTCAAAAATTTTAAATAGAGCCCCATGAAGACCTTTCTATGTGGCTGATAGCCATACCATCTGAGACATTCAACCTCAACACCATAACAAGTAGGTGGCACATTGGTTAGAGTGCTAGGCCTGGTATTGGGAAGACCTGAGTTCAAATCCTGCCCCAGACACTAACTAGCTATGTGACCCTGGGAAAATCACTTAACCTCTGTTTGCCTCATTTTCCCAATCTATAAAATGGGGATAATAATCTCTACCTCCCATAGTTGTTGTGATGATCAAATAAGAGAAAAATTGTGAAGTGTTTAGCATAGTTCCTGGCATTATGTAAATGTTAGTTATCATTAAAGCAATGGGCTCTTTACATTGTAGCAATCTTCTGGCTAACTCTCTCTTATACAGGTTGCTGGAGAGTTTCAAGTTCCTAACCTGCTGCTGAGTTCACTGGTAGCTGCAGTCAAAAGTTATTTGATGCTATGAGAACCAACTCACAGGTCTAGAGTAGGAGCAAGGCTCAGGGAATGCAAAGTGTGTCCTCTCAAGGGATCAGGTGAGTATTATACCCTACCTTGGACACCTAGATCATGAATAGACATAAACACTGTGAACAGGGATGGACCAAAGTCCTTGCCTATCATTCCCTCATTTAATATCCCACTCTACCCCACCTCCCATCACCATTCCCTTCAGGAGTCCATGCTCTCACACTGAGCCCAATATACCTAAAGCTCATTCTGTCTCCTCTTGGTCCTCTAATGTTCCACCTTACTCAAAGGACAGGAACTTGACACCAGAATACACTGCCACCAAGTGGAAGTAAGTTGTTTCAGCATGATTTCCAGGAACCTAGGATCTGTGAGTGATTCCTATGTATAGCGAACTGAGGTCATGAATTTTCCAGGTATTTCTCTTTTAGTAAAAATATAACTTTTTATCCAAAATATTTATCCTCCAACATAACAATGAAACGTGAGACACTCCGGCCTAGAATACAAGATTCTTGACAATAGCAGTTATTTATTCTATCCCTAATGCCTAGCAGTGACTTGCACAAAATAAGCACTTAAATGTTTCTTGATGTGAAGTCAAGCAAAGTGAAGTCTATGGATGGCACCACCATCCCTGCCAGTCACTCAGGGTCATAAGCTTCAGTCATCTTTGATACTACTCTATGCTCCCACCCCCCAATTTCACATTTTCCAGTATGTTTTGTAGTTCCTTTGTCAAGGATATGTGGAGTAACATGGAAAGAATCCCACAGGCTGGAGAGACATGGAAGAATTTCATTCCACCATCACAGAAGAGATCACAAATGATAATCATAACTGTGGTTCACATTTATATAGCTCTTCAAGGGTTACACAGCACTTTGTAAACATCATCTTATTTGATTTTTACAACTCTGTGAAATAGGTGTTATTATCATTCCCATTTTACAGATGAGGAAACCAAGGATGAGAAAAATTAGGTGAATTTCCTGGGGTCACACAGCTAGTGAGCCTCTGAAGTAGAATTTGAACTCAGGACTTCCTGATTTCAAGTCTGCCATTCCGACTGTTATGCCACCCAACTGCCTCTTACCATTTGATCTATTCAAGTATCCACTTTTTGAGAAAAGGAAAAGAAGATAAGATGGGAGTCATCTGGAGATGTCTCTAAAATCAAAGGTGGGGAAGGGGAAGAGGCAGAAAAGCATGGAGCTGTTTAATTATGTCTAAGCTGTTTTTCTCAAAAGCTGCTAGCACCCCAGGACCTGTGTATGAATGCATGCTAGCTCCCTGACTAATCTAGGTAAGTGGCTAGATCTAGGCA
The DNA here is from genome assembly GCF_900497805.2 of Vombatus ursinus. Classification (NCBI taxonomy): domain Eukaryota; kingdom Metazoa; phylum Chordata; class Mammalia; order Diprotodontia; family Vombatidae; genus Vombatus; species Vombatus ursinus. Next base: position 2,930,052 of record NW_020952097.1, read on the forward strand.
AGCCAGAGTTCTTGGTCACTAGATGAAGGGCTGGTGGTATGATACTGACAATGACCAGATACCTAGGTAACTGTTGCCCTTCTCCTTTCAATGGCATTTCTAGTCAGGTCATTGAGATTTTGAAATGTATACGATAGCCATTAAAGACAAAGAATCCAGAGATGTTGCAGTCACTCAGAGGCATCCATTCTTGTGTCACTCATGTCCCAGATGTATTAGTCTAATGGTTGGTTTCTTTACTCATAGAATTTCCAAGTTAGATGGAGGATCAGAAGCCACCTAGTCCAATCGATGCTCAAACAGGAATCCTGCTTGAAACAGCTGAAATATAGTGGTTTTCCAGCTTCTGTTGGAAGATCTACACTGAGTCAAAGGCCATCACATCATGGGGCAGTCCATTCTATTTTGGGGCAGCTTGGAAGGCTAAGAGTTTTTCTAGTTTTCACATCAAACTAGAATTTGCCTCTTTGGCTTCTGCCCATTTACTTATCCCTAATTCTGCCTTCTCAGGAAAAGTCACACATATCTAATTTATCTTACATGTAGTCATCTTTCAAATACTTGAAGGTTTTTTTCTTCTCAGGTGGCCACAATTAGAATTTTTTTTCCCAAAGAACTTTGATCAGAGACAAGGAAGGAAGAAAATCAGGACCTCACCCTGGATTAACCTCAGGACTCAAGTTTATGGTCTCTAGCACTGCCTCCTCTGTTGTCCTAGTGTCTCTAGAGCCAGAAAGGATGATCCCAAGGTCAAAGAGCTCCCTCCTATGGACTTATCTTGGAACAAGAGTGACAGAAGTATGTTTGTGAATGAGGTAGTAGTGCCAGTCTCCCACTGCACTCCCCTCCAACTTGTGGGTTTTTGTCACACATGCTCCAGAGGTTGCATTGTTGTGTTTGCCAACCCCAGTCACACAGTGACACATAGCTCAACATGAACCCTAGTAGTTCCAACTGGCAAGACTGCACAGGAACCTAAAAAAGACACATGGAGTTCTGTAGAAATCAGAGATGAGATTTCTAAATCATAGAATTCTAAATCATAATTTAATCCAAATCTAAATCATAGATTCTAAAACATAGAATTAGAACCAGAAGGGACCTCAGAGGTCATCTAGTCCAATCCCCTTATGGTACTTGTAACCTGGTTTTCAAAACTGGAGCATTTTGCATAAGAATCTCCTAATTGATAGAAAGAATGAGTCAATATTGAGTTCTTGTGTGAGGGGTAGAACTGGCTTGAGAGCTTTGGAAAGGAGAAAGACTTTTCATCCCTACTTATAGAGACACACACACAAGCAGCTCCACATTCTTAAGACTGATTCCAAAGAACCAAAAGAGACAGACTCTCCTTCTGGGAGAGAAAAAGGAGAGACAGAGTCCTTAACATGTGCCTCATGTCTAGCTTACCTCCCTATAGACTTCAGGGAATTTCCCCATGGGTGGGATTGTGTCCTTTCCTTTGGGTGATGGAGATTCGAGCTCATTCTCAACTAAAGAACTCACTCATTTATATTTCTAGGTATATACTCATGTGTAAAATTTAAATATCTGCTTGCTATGCACTTAGATAAACATTCACAATTTGTGATGGTCTTTTGTGTAACTAGTATTTAGTAACTAGTATCTAGTAAGGAGTCAAGCCTGCAGGTATAAGCTTTGGCTACCCTCAACCTTCAAAGGATAGTGACCAGGGGAGCTAGCAGCTTTATCAGTTTTTAGCCTAAAAATATGCTTCTAGATCAGAAATATCTGGAGAGGCAGGGGGAGATAGGTATAATCTTGGTCTAGTAGCCCCCTCTTAGAGAAGAACTGAGTAGCAGGCCTTCTTATCCCTTCTCCAGCTCCCTTCCAGGCAAGAATCAAGGGTTCCCTAGGAGTGAGGTGGATAAGATTCCAGAGATAGCTATTCCCATGAACAATATTTAGACAATCCTTTCAGACGTAAATGTTTTACATGGGCCATATACCCCCACACACACACTCATGAGGAAACTGAGGCCCAGAGAGGAAGTGACTTGCCTTGGTCACACAAGCAGTAAGTGTGAGATTTGAAGTCAGATCGCCTATGGTAGGAGCAATACCTATGAGGGGTCTTGCTATGTGGGCTGGGTTAGTTTTTCCTAAGGCTCTATCACATACAGACCAGGGAAGTTTTTCCACATAAGGTGTTGAAATTATCCTCAAGATTTAAAATGGTCCTAGATACTAAGGTTCAAACCACTGATATGACTTCCAAGATACAAATACCCTCACATAAGATGCCAGGAAATCCTCCGTCAAGCTTAACTGTCCCACTAGGATGACCAAGGTCAATTCAACTGAAGCAATGCTGCATCGTTGCAGAATATAGTTTCCAAACTACAGGGAATTAACCTCCTTTTGCTAGCTGCCAGATGTTCTGTGAATGGATCTCATTTTGTTTCTAATCTTTCACCTGTACTTCTAGACAACCTGAGTCACACCATCTTCTTTGAGAGGCCTTTTCCCACTCCACCTCACCCCATTCCACCCCTAACAACTAGTGCCTTCTCTCTGAGGTGATTTCCCATTTTCAATAAATAGTTAAATAGAGAGAGATATATTGTATGTATACAGTTGTCTTCCCCATTAGAATATGAGCTCCTTGAGGGTAGGGACTATTTTTGCTTTCTTTGTATCCCCAGTGTCTCCATAATACATAGTACAAAGTCAATGCTTAATAAGTACTTGTTGATATGACTTCACTTCATCTACAACATTCCCTAGATGCTGCCTCAGGCCTCTTTTAACTGTATCATGTTAACATATTAATAGAAGATGCAGAAATCCAACAGAGATAATAGTAATAGTAATAGCTAGCATCAATATTAGGTCTTGCAAAGCATTTTACAAATATTTTCTTAGTTGAAAATGGACACTCAATGAAATAGAGGGCTTTTAAGCATTCTTGATGAAAAGGCCACAGCTGAATAGAAAATTTGACTTTCAAATATAAGATTCAAGAAAAGAATAAAAAGGTAAACAAGAAAGGGAAATCATAAAGGACTTAATAAGGTTAAACTGTTAACATTCCTACATGGGAAGATGATCCTTGTAACTTGTAAGAACTTCCTCATTATTAGGGTAGTTTTAAGGAGTATTTATAGACAGAGGGCACAGGTGGGAGTTGAATATGAAGGGATGATATCTAAAAAATAAAATTAAGGAGTAAGAGAGGAATGTACTGGGGAAAAGAGAAAGGTAGAATGAGACAAATGATCTCACATAAAAGAAGTAAGAAAAAGCTTTTACAGAGAAGGAGAAGAGGGAGATGAGGGTGAGTGAGTGAATCTTACTCTCATCAGAATTGGCTCAGAGAGGGAACAGCATATACACTCAATTGGGTATAGAGATCTGTCTTACCCTACAAGAAAGTAGGAGAGGTAGGGGATAAGAGAAGGGGGACAGATAGAAGGTAGGGCAGATTGGGGGAGGGGGTAGTCAGAAGCAAAACTTTTCCAAAGAGGAACAGGGTGAAAGGAAATAGAGAATTAGAATAAGGGGGGAGATTTAATGGAGGGAAATAGAGTAAGCAAGAGTGACTCTGAAAAAAAATTTTAAGCAACTTTCTCTGATTTCTCATTCTCAAACATATAGAAAACTGAGTCAAATTTATACAAATAAGATCCATTCCTCAACTGATAAATGACCATAAGTTATGAATAGTTTTCAAATAAAGTAATCAAAGCTATCTATAACCATATAAAAAAAAGTACTAACTAGTTATTGATCAGAGAAATGCAAATTAAAATAATTCTGAGGTACTACCTCATACCTATTTGATTGACTAATATGGCAGAAAAGGAAAATGATCAATATAGGAGGGGGTATGGGAAAAAATGAGACATTAATGCACTGTTGGTGGAGTTATGAACTGATCCAGCTATTCTGTAAGTATTCTAACTATGTCCAAAGGGCTACAAAACCATGCATACCCTTTGACCTAGCAATACCACTACTAAGTCCACATCTCAAAAGAGATTAAAAAAGGAAAATGACCTATATGTACAAAAATATTCACAGCAGCTCTTTTCTGGTGGCAAAGAATTAGAAATTGAAGGGATACCCATCAATTGGGGAATGGCTGAACAAGCTGTGGTATGTGATTATGATGGAATACTATTGTTCTATAAGAAATGATGAGTAAGGTACTCTCAGAAAAACCTGGAAAAGACTTACATGAGCTGATGCAAAAGTGAAATGCACTGTGTACAAAATAACTATAATATTATGCAATGATCAGCTGCATGCAAGTAGGCCATCACCACCCCATTTCAGACCTTATTACCTGAACTATTGCCATAGCTTCCTGATTTGTCTACCTGTTTCTGATCTCCCCTCTCCAATCTATGTTCCAGTCAGTTGCCAAACTAATTTTCCTAAAGCACAGGGCTAACCAATTCACTGCCCTGCTCAAGTAGCTTCAGTGACTCTCTATGGTCTTTATTTTTATTTCTTGAGACTGGGTCTCCCTATCTTACCCAGACTGGAAATGCAATGGCTAGTCACTGGCATGAGTCCAAAACTAATTGACAGGGGAGCTTTGACCAGTTCCTTTTCTGATCTGGGCCAGGTCATCATTCCTTAGGTAGCCTAGTACCCCCTCCCCCTCAAGGGTTCACCATATTGATGCCAGACTTAGTGTGATGACATCTTTTCAGTTTGGCAGGGTGCAGTTAACAAATTAACTCCAAAGCTGAGCTTAATCAATCCACCAGCCTCAGCCTCCCCAGTAGCAGGGAATGTAGGTGTATACCATTACACACAGCCCTCCACATTGACTTTGAAATAAAATACCAATTCCTCACCTTGGTATTTAAATGTCTCCACTACATTACTGTATCCTACCTTTCTAGACTTGTCTCACATTATTCTCCCTCATGCATTCTTCATTCTAACTCAACTGGCCTATTTGTTGGTCTCTGAATTTGGTGTTCAATTTCTCACAACCATGGCTTTACCCATATGCCTGGAATGCTTTTCACCCTCACCTCTACCTTATAGAAACCTTAGCTTCCTTCAAAGATCAATTCATGTCCTAAGGGGAAGCCTTTCCTGATCCCCCTGGGAGTTAATGCTCTCTCCTTCCTATCTTATACTGACTTTTATGCATCAAGGTTGTGCCCTCCAATAGTATGGAAACTTCCTGGGGACAGAATCTCTTTTTCATTTTTGTTTTTGTGACTCAATACCTATTATTTGAACATAGCAGGTGTTCAATAAATGTTTGCTTACTGAGCTGAAATAAGCTACAACAGGTGCTCAAGTAAGTGAATCAAATTAATTTGAGAAGGTTGATGAAAGCCTCCTTTCTCAAATACATACAGAACTGAGTCAAATTTATAAAAAGAATAGGCATATCCCAACTGATAAATGGTCAAAAAATATGAAGGGGCAGTTTTTAGATGAAGTAGCCAAAACTATCTATAGTCATAGGGAAAAATGCTCTAAATTCTTATTGATTAGAGAAATGCAACTGTGCCTTAGATTAGATTAGATTAGATTAGAGAAACACGACTCTGAGGTACCACCCCTACATCTATCAGATTGGCTAATATGACAGAAAAAGAAAATGACAAATGTTAGAGGGGATGTGGGAAAATTGAGACACTAATGTATTGTTGGTGGAGTTATAAACTGATTCAACCTTTTTGGAGAGCAATTTGGAACTATGCCCAATGGGGCATAAAATCCATGCATATCCTTTGACTTAGCAATAATGCTATTAGGTTTGTATCCCAAAGAGATTTTAAAAAAGGAAAAGAATATATATGTACAAAATACTTATATCAGCTTTTTGTGGTGGCAAAGAATTGGGAATTGAGGGGATGCCCATCAACTAGAAGATGACTGAACAACCTGTGGTATATGATTGTGCTGGAATACCATCGTACTATAGGAAATGATGAGCAGAATGCTCTCAGAAAAACCAAAAATTACATGAACTGATGCAAAGTGAAATGTGCAGAATGAGGAGAACATTGTGTACAGTAGCTGTAGTATTGTACAATGATCAACTGTGAATGACTTAGTTATTCTCAGCAACACAACGATCCAAGACAATTCTAAAGTACTTACGATGAAAAATGCTATCCATCTCCAGAGAAACAACTGATGGAATTTGAATGCAGGTTGAAGTATACTTCTTTTTACTTTGTTTATTTGTCTTGTTGCTTTTTCTATCTATGTATTCTTTCATAACATGATTACTATGGAAATGTTTTTCATGACTGTACATATGTAACCTATGTTAAATTGCTTGTCTTCTCAATGAGGGAGGGAGGGAGAAAAGGAGGGAGGGAAAGAATTTGAAACTCAATATTTTAAAAAGCAAATATTAAAAATTGTTTTACATGTAATTGTGGGAAAATTAAATATTAAATAAATGTATTTTTTAATTAATTTGAGAAAGGACAGAACATTGCCAGTGAGATAGATCCAGAAATGGATCTTCCCATAGGAGGTGGTATCTGTTCTCAGCCTTGAAGGAAGCTAAGGAGGCTGTGATCACATCATTTCACTACTCAGAAACTTTCAATGACATCATATTGCCTATAAGATAAAGCCCAAACTCCTTAGCCTGGCATTCAAAGCCATCTACAGTATGAGCTTGTCCTAACTCTAAATTCAAATTTTTTCACTTCTACAAATACTGATCATGTTCTTATTATTTGCAGAGCCCCAGGTGTTAGGTATTGGTAAAAGATACAAAAATGAATCAGACTTGTTTCTTGCCCTCCAGGATCTCATTTGAGGGAATAAGACAGAGACTAAATAAGACTAAATAAAACTAAAATATAAGGCAGATAGAGACAAGGGCATTAAAAACATGAATACTGAGGGGGAATGGGAATCAGATGAGGGAAAAGTCATGCTATGTGTTGGATGGTTTGGCATGAGAGAAATTTGAAGCAGGAAGACCAGATAGGAGGACATCACAACAATCCGAGTGAATCATGGGAACCTGGACTAATGTGAAGATCTTGGAAGTGGAGAGAATGTGGGAATGAAGTGCTAAATAATAGCTCTTTGTACAAGGTCCTCATTGTTCACACTCCCTTCCATGTTGTTGCTGAGTCTCTGGTCATCATGAGAGGACAATTCCCAATCCCAGAGTTCCTTGGTCAGCTTACAGGAGATAATTCCTTCTTCAAAATGAAATAGGCACAAGGAAGTAGTATAGAATATACAGAGGAGAGCATCATTGGAAAGACAATTATGAGTTTGGAGATAACAACAGTCAGGGAGGGCTAGACTGGTCAGTAAAGACCTGCCAGAGTAAATGAGACTTAAGTTGAGCCTTGAAGATGCAATGGTAGATGGAGGGAGGGAGGTGGCAGTTAGAAGGATATCACAGGTAGGATAAGAGCTGTGGGAACATACACAAATGGGTTTGGGGGATAGTGAAGTATCCTATTGGTCTAGAGCTGAGGGTCTGGAGAGGAGAACTATGATTAAGAAGCCAAGAGGGGGGAAAACCTACAGAGGATTTTCAATGCTGACCTGTGGAGTTTAGTTCTTATCCTATAGGAGCTGCTGCAGATTTGTGAGCAGTGAGTAAAGTGAATAACCTTGGCCTTAGAGATATTGGTTTGGTGACCTGTCTCTGTTTTTTTTTTTTTTTTGCTTATTCAATTCCCATTTAAATCCCTCTTTATCCCTCCCTATCCTTCAAGGGTCAGATGAAATGTCCCTTCCCCTTTCCTCCTGCCACCCCAAGGAACTTCTTTGAAATACTTGGTCCAAAGGTGGCAGGTAATATAACAGAGAAGGTGACAGAGCAGGGCTGTGGGGTCAAGAAGGCAGCAGGTGCTACCAATAGCCCTGAAGAGGGCACAGACCTTTCTTCCATATCACTGCTTCTTGAAGCTAAGAGGAGGGCTGGAAAGAGCAGTTTCCACTGATGCTATTTAATGGTTCACCTTAATCATATGGCACATATAGAATGTGACCATCTTTTTTTAATTTTTTTTGCTTTTTGGTGAGGCAATTGGGGTTAAATGACTTGTCCAGGGTCACACAGTTAGTAAGTGTTAAGTGTCTGAGGCCAGATATGAACTCAGGTCCTCCTGACTCAAAACCTGAGATCTATCCACTGTGCCACCTAGCTACCCCAATGTGACAATCTTTGGCAGAGGGATAAAAGACTGGCAGGAGAGCCTTGTGGGACCTCTTTGCCCTGGAGAAGCACATCTACAGTGACTGGGAGCAGGTAGAATTTAGGCTGGTCATCTCTCCTTGTGCTCCTCCTTGCTATGTGTATTCCCCTTCATCAGAGTCTTATACAGTATGCTGGACTGCAGAGCTGTCCAAGGGCTGGAGCACAGAGAGCCCCAAAGGACTTGATGGTGGCAAAATTATAACACAAATTTAAAGAAGGCTGCATTCTTGATGGCACCTTTGGAGCCTTTCCCATTCCCAGATCCAAATTAGAAGTTGAAAGAATTTGAGAAGGAGGATTCCTGAGATCTTACAGGCCAGCAAATGATCGATGCATTGTCTAGAGCTGTTCTAAGAGACCCCAGGTATAGTGGAAGGGGCAGAGGGCCTGTAGGCAGGAAGTTCAGGAGCAGACTTGGGTCTCTACTGCTTAAGTTTGTTAACTCCAGGCAGATCTCTTCCCTCATGTGAACCAGTTTTCTCATCTGTAAAATAGACATATACTTTATACTTGTACCTCATACCTCACAAGGTAATAGCGTGCAAAAGGCTTCCTGAGGGCAGGAACTAATTAATTCTTTCTGAGTTCTCTAAGACTTTGAGCTCTCCAGGGGCAGAAGTGGTTAGTTCTTCTGCTTCTCCAGGCTGGGAGGTCCGCCAGAATGAAGTCTGGGCTTGCTTCTCCTACTTGTCCCCAGAGGTGAACCAATCCCAAGGCCAGGTACAGCATAGAGGATGCTCTCTCACAGCAGGACTTCAGCCTAAATTCTACCTGCTCCCAGTCACTGATTGTTTTCCCCGGAATCAGCACTGGGGTCCTGGCCCCAGAAGGTGTGGCTACCTGGCACCCTGAGGAAGGATGGAGGAGGCTATCAGCTGAGAGTGAAGCAATGGCTGGAGTGACAAGAGTGCTGAGGAACGATGGAGACTGGGAGAAAAGCCCTGCCTCTTACTTTAGCACAGGAATATAATGTATTTCTTCCATTCCCTACACACACACACACACACACACACACACACACACACACACACACACACTCACACTCACACACACAGAGTACCAAACAGTTATAGCGCAGTAGCAGCATCTGGGGCTCTAATCCCAGATTTGTATCAAGGCCTCTGCCTGGGACCCAGCAGAGTGTGTTTGGCACAGTAGTATTGGCCTGAGTCTTCCTTTCGCAGCTGGCGCAAGGTCAGGGAGACAGTTTTGGCCTCGTTGTTCCTGGTGATAAAAGCCCTGCCCTGGACTCTAGGGCTGTACTCTCTGTTACTGCCAGTTTTGGGGCTGATGCTGGCCACGAACTCCCTGTGGTTCTCAGTTGAGCTCCAGTGCCAAGACATGGCGTATTCCTTGAAGTTAAAGCCAGAGGCCCTGCAGTTCAGAGTAACAGACTGGCCTTCATATGTCACCTTGCCTCCTGTCTCCACTAGCTGCACCTGGGTCCAGGACCCTGCAGAGGAGAAATCAAGGAGATTAAGTCCTATACAAAGCCTCCTTGGGAAGGGGAGTTTAGGAACCATGGCAGAGACACCTGGCTGTTAATTAGAGATTCCAATCCCACCCCAGGTTTCCAGTGAAAGGAGGCCAAGCAAGGAGGAGAAGCTAAGCTTCAAGACCACTACCCCCAGGGAAGAGAGGACAGGGAGGAAATAGGGATGGAGGTATCTAGAAGCTAATTAGAGCCTAAACCCCATAGAGAGGGTGAGGAAGAGGAGAGAAGCAGTGTAGACAGGACAGATACCTGGGAGAATAGAGAAGAGCAGCCCCAGGAGGTAGATCCTGGAAAGAGTGGTGAAGGTCCTGGCAGACATGCTGCTGAGCCTGGCAGGATTCTTTAGGCAGGCTGGGGTCAGCAGTTATGGCCCAGGGCTGATAATATCTGCATAGATAGGAGTTCTGCGCAGAGGGAAGTGTTTTTAAGAAGGCAGTTGAGTTCAGTGGGCTCTGCCCCTCCCCCACCAGGGGGTGGCTAGAAGTGGGTGGAGCATCAGGCAGACAGATGTAAGCCAGGGCAGGAGAAGGGAGTTAGCACAGAATACCTGTGGCTGCAGGCCTAACTTCTAGCCCCACTGGCATTCAAAAAATCCCCTTTTTTTATTTTTGATACAGGGTCTGCAGCAGGTGTCCTGAGGTATGGGGGTGCTTGGAGCATAGATCAGCATCTTGAGGTGAACACCATAGCTACACGGTCCAACTCAGCACAGATTAGAAGGTAGGTCTGGCCTTTCTCTTCTTAGCTGCCATTGCTTTACCCCCAGCCCAGTCATCTCTCTTTCTCTGCATCCCAAGACTCTGAGGAAACTGGATTCTGGGGCACTAGTACTTCAGGGGCAGTACCAGGGGTGTAGGAATAGATCATTATCCCCATAGACCCAATAGTTTTCTGGATTCTCAGGTACCCGTGGGCCAGATGAAATGTCCTACTCTGTAGGCATGTAGAGGAGGGAGAGATCATTGTCCAGTAGGGCAGTCACAGTCAATAAATGACCTGGAATGGTTCATAGAATGCTAGGCTCAGAAATTGGGAGCAGCCAGCTGGTGTGGTGGATAGGACCTTGCACCTGTAGTCAGGAAGACCTGTATTCAAATCCAGCCTCAGGTATTTACTAGCTTTGTGACTCCAGGCAAGTCACAAGTTCTGTCTGCTTCAGTTTCCTCATCTGTAAAGTGAGGATAATAATAGCACTTCTCTCCCAGAAGAATTGCTATGATGATTAGATGATATAATATTCTTAAAGCACTTTGAAATCTTCCAAATGCTATGTACATGATTGCTATTATTGTTATTATTAGAGCTAAAATTATTATTATTAAAGCTCTGTCCACTGCTCCACCTAGCTGCTCCTAAGGAGCCTCAGATTTTAATAGCCAAATCTATAACTCCCCCAGGACAGGACCTCTTTTATTCATGGATTTTACCCCAGGATCCTTTTTACCCCAGATCATGTCATCTTTAGGGCCTGGTGCCCCAAATCTGCCTGAGCTAAGTTCCTTAGGTTCACAAGCACCAGGTCCTAAATCTCTCCAGGGGTAGCCATGAGTAAGGGCATATGGATCCCCCAGGAAGGAGGCCCTAAGTCATTTTAGATATGCCAAGGAGGCCACCTGGGGTTATTGGGTTGCTTTCAGAAACTTCCAGCCCACATCAAGAGATCAGTTTACTGACCTGGTTTAGATTCCTGAGGAAAGTCCCCCTTTGGGAGCCATTTTACCTGCAATGACTTATCTACTGATAGTCATATAAGATCAATTGAGCCCTAATAAGGGTCAAAAACCTGAATTAATATTTTCTGAGTGAACTAAGAATGTCTCTTCCTGTGTCAGCAACTACAGGACCAGATGGAACTGACCAGCATTCTTCCTGTTTGTGATCATTAAGGACAGGGATGAGACACGCTCTTGAATAGTGGTGAAGAAGTCTAGAGGTTTTGGGGTGCTCAGACCCCAAGATTGTGATGCGGGCCTGCCTGAATGAATTCATCTCAAATCTTCTTCCAGCCAGAGAAAAAGTTTATTAGAGATAAAACATATAGGCCAGATGATTCCCGCAAGGAGGAGCGGGCATGAGAAAAGCTCAGCCTCTGGGCATGAGGGATTCTCAGCATTTGAATGGGGGCCAGGGTGGCTGTTATATACACTAAAGTAACTTTGGATGGCCAGAGGAGGGAGGGGTGGTTGGGAAAAGGGTCTAAGTGAGAATTCCATTTGGAAGGTCTGAGAGATTGAATAAACAATGGGAACAGATAATGGAGGGAACTGGAAGAAGGAAGTTTGAAAGGATCAGAAAGTGGGGTTAGGGCTTTCAAAGGGAGATAAGGAGAGTAGATAAAGAACCGAAAAGTTTAAGGGTTTTCTGGGACCTGTAGACAAACAGGAGCCAGATTCTTTTTAGGGCTAGGGAGGAAGGTGCATCTGAATAAGATCAAAAGGTAAGGCTAAGGCTTTCAAAGGGAAATAAGGAGCTGGGGCCTGCAGAGCCAGATTCCCTTTGGGGCAAGGGGTGAGGATCTCGACCTGGGCTGATACTCTGTCAGTGGGACTTTTCTTATCTTGGTATCCTGTGGACATATGTTATGTAAGGGAAACACAGATATCCTGGATCTATAATTTCAATGGACACCTTGACATTCTCCTATTTTATTGTATTTACAACCTATTCAACTAAGAAACTTCCTTTCCCATGCTATATGTTAAAAAACATATGGAGGCTGTATTTTTGTTTTTGAGAAACACAGGCATCCTGAGTCAGGGTTTAAATGTCCTCTTAGAATTGCTCGAGTCAATCAGAGTTAAAGCTCTGATTCCATGTACATGTGCTAACTTGAGGGAATAAAACAATATGAATTTACTTAACACCTAGCTTGTTCTTTCTTTAACCAACTTTCAGGTTGACACTACCCACTGGAACAGGATGGCATTCTCTTACTGAGGTCCCACTTAGGTAGTTAGCTAAACTTACAATGGCATCAAGGGGTTAGTGGTCAGGACTCTCAGGTGCTTCAACTCACTGTCAGTAAGGTTAACTTAACAAACACCGTTGTCCAGTGGTCAAAGAAGCCACTTGAGAACCATCTCCCAAGACCACTGAAGGAATATGGTTTGTAACTGATCTAGTTTCTCAGAATAATATTGCCCTGACTTTGACTCTTAGACTGGTACCTACCCCACCTTACAGGCTAGATTAGATATGACAGCTAGGTGGATTTCTTCACATTCCCTTAAGGAAAAGGAGTTGTGAAAAGTCAGTACCCAAAGTACAAAATGGAGCATCCCTGTCCTCCAACCCAGAGTGCTTGTGGGGAGTTTCCATTCAGTCAGTCAGAAAGTAAAAAAAAAAAATTGTTAAGCATTGACTATTATACTTGGGACTGCTAAACACCAAGGATACAGGGAAAGGCCAAAACACAGTCCCTGCCCTCAAGGAGTTCACATTCTAATGGAGAAGACAACATGCAAACAACTTTATTATATGCCATGTAAATGGAAAGCAATTTCAGAAAGAAGGCATTTGCTGAAGAGGCAGGGGTTGAGGAGGACCAAAAAAGGCCTCTTGCAGCAGGTAGTATTTGAGATGAGTCTTAAAGAAGACCAAGGAACAGAAGAGGGTATTCAAGAAAGCAGAGTATTCCAGACGCAGGAGACAACCAAGCAAAAGGATTTGGAGTAGGGAAGTGGGGTGGAGTGTGTGAAGACCATTGTCTCTGGATCATAAAATACATTTAGGAGAGTAAAAGTAAGAAGACTGGAAAGGTTATAAAGTGGTTAGGTTGTGAAGGGCTTTAAATGCCAAAAGGAGCATTTTATATTTGATCCTGGAGGTTATAAGGAGCCACTGGGGTTTATTGAGTTGGGAGGTGGGAAGATCAGGAGTCAGACTTGCATTTTGTGAAAATCACTTTGGCAGCAGGGTGGATGAAAGATTGGAGTTTCCAAGGGGCCTTGCCATTGGCTGACCATCCATCCACCACACACTGTCAATCTTACCTTAAAAATCCTATGGTTCCCCAAACTCAATTCTAGAAGACCCAGCTTCAGGAGGGGTTGAAGGGGTGTCACCCAGCCTACAGGCAGTCCAGAGCATGTTCCTGTCACCTTTTCCTCCTTTATATCTTAGCAAAGGCAGTCTATTTCCTCTCTTGATTCTTTATTACAGCCAGGGGGCAGTCTCCCTTCCACTGTTGAGTTCCTGTAGGTTCCTATCTTTATGGCTCCATCTATCTATGTCCTCAGGCTCAGTGGGACATCCCTCCCAATCCCAAGGTGGGATTTAGCTCACAGGGCCCACAGTCCTTGTGTGGCCATATTCCAGGGGCCATACTAAACCATTTTAGCTTCAGAGTGAGGGGATAGGTCATGTTCTCCTGACTTCTGCTCTTTATGAACCTCTTCCCTGAACATTGCTTATAATCTTGTCAACTGTGATGATTGTTTCAAGCAAGGACCTTACCTGGCACAGCTAAACCCTTGGAATACGGTTATGAAAGCAAGTGGTTCCTGTAATGAGATGCTAAGGATATCATTCTCAAGCAGCAGTGCCAGGATGAAGGACTTGTTGACCCCATGTAGAAACAGAAAATACAAGGCTTGGGACAACTAGATGGTGCAGTGGATAGAGTGCAGGGCCTGGAGTCAAGAATACCTGAGTTTAAATTAGACCTCAGACCCTGGGTGGCCCTGGTCAAGTCACTTGACATCTGTTTGCCTGAGTTTCCTCATTTGTAAAATGGGGAGGATAATAGCACCTGCTCCCAGGTTGTAATATTTGTAATTTGCTTGGCAGAGTGCCTGGCACATAGCTGCTATATAAATGTTAGTTATTATTATTCCTTCAGAAATGAGAAGTTGAACAAGAGTAGGTTGAGTGGCCCTTATATGCTCTGTGGAGGCCCCTCCCTTTCAGCTTAAACAAAGGCCTGTGCCAGGTCAGCATTTCTTTTGGGTTCTAGCAAGCTGCTTCCTGCCTGCTGTCTAACTACCTAACAACTCCTGAGCTGCCACAAGCTTCAATAATCAGGGGGTCATTTTTTCCCACAAGCAGGGTTGGGCAGGGAAGGTGAACAAGAGGAACTGGGTTTGATGGGGGATGGGATTTGGGCTTCAGCTTATTTGGGCCAGGAGTCTTGAGAACAGTAAAACACACTGGTTTAGGAATGAATGACATCAGGAGAGGGAGTGGGGAGGGGAAGTAGGCTCAGAATACAGGGAAGAAGCATGAACAAAGAAGATGTTGGCTTGGCATGTCCATGTTCCTGGTATCTCGTTCCCCAATCATCACTTCTAGCAGCTCATGCCCATCAAGGCAGCCTGGCACCCTCATTATGACCTCATCATAATAGGTTGATACCCAGACCAAAGCTTTACAGGTTTCACCCCTCGTGAGCCTCAGATAATTGATTTATTTGATTGGAGCTCAGGGAAGATAGCATGTCAGTTTTCCCATACTCCTCTGGCATCATCTCACTCAACAAATTTAATCCTGGAACACTTCTTTGTTCATATGTGGCTTTTTTTAATTTGTTTGTTTTTTCTCACACCTGGGACCAAGGAGCCTGTTCTTGGCTTCTGGTCTTCAATGTCCCAACACTGCCTCATTCTAGACTTCCTTTAACACACAGGGCCTCCTCACCCTACTACATCCTAACGTGCTTGCAATCTCTTCAACCTAGAATATGTCTCTGTGGGGCCCACCCTCTTATCCTATTGGTGAATTCCTCTTGGAGTCTCCACTTTGTGGAGGGACTCAGGCTGGCCTTTATTCTCCTCTTGGCTCTGTTCCTGGCTTCTGTACTTCAAAACCTTGAATGTCTTCATCTTTTCTCTTTCCCCCCTTTTAGGTACCTTTTGTGTGTTGTCTTCTTCCATTAGAAAGTAAACTCCTTGAGGGCAGGCACTGTCTTTCTTCTTTCTTATATTTGTATCTCCAGAGCTTGGTATGGTTACTGGCACACAGTAATCACTTAATAAATGCTTCTTTCTTTCCTTCCAAGAGAGTGTCAGCATTTGAGGCTAAGTTCAACTCCAGGACTCCCAAGTCACTCCCTTGTTCTTTTCTCCCACAGACCGAGGGATTGTACTATCCATTTCCATTCTTGGCCATCTGTCCTTGTCTCCCACTAGGATTTCTCCCTGCTTGGACCCCTTGGGCCTCCTGGATTCCTTCTAGAAGGGTGTACTCCTGGGCCCTCCTTCCATTTCCTCTCTTACCAGGGAAATAGTGGTTCACACAACACTAACATTTGATCTTTGAGGGTGCAAAGGACTCTGATTCATTTCAGCTGCATCTCAGAGGATGTCTAGGCTCTGAATTGTGTCCTAAAGTACCCTTTTGCTCCTTACCTCAGGAACAGCCTTGGAGAGAGGGATAGGATATAGATAGCATTATGGACTCAAGGAGATCTTGCACCAGGAAGTTCCTCCCTACATCTGACACACATTTATCCTGATGGAAATTAAAACCCCTCCCCCATGTGAGTCCTTCCTCAACTATAAGAATGAAGGATGGTGACCTCCCCAGGGACATCGTAAGAGAAGCTAGGCATTGGAAGGCAATGAGGCTGATTTTCTCCCCCACGGGTCCCCAACCTTCACAGCCTAACTTCTGCCATGGTACATGGCCCCTACTGACTCCAAGAAGCCCACATGGCCACAATCCCAAGAACATGAACTGGAGGTTGCAACCTGGTGTGTACCCCCAAAATAAGCCTCATATAGTAAAAAGGTAGTAGTGAGAACTGTCGCTGCTGCCCAAGCTATGGAAACTTGGAGAACTTGGGCTATGATTATCTGTCCCCCCACTCCCACTTCCATATCCCAACCTCCAAAGAAAGGAATACCTTGACTATTTCAGGGGACACAGACTCAGAATTGACTATTCTGACTCTCAGGAGGGAATGAATGTGACTGGGGTCACTGGGATCTTTCTGGGGCACAAATGGTCATGGCAGGGTCCAAATGGTGGCTCCCAGAACATTTTTTCCCAGGTTTCTAGAGAAACAAAGGTCAGAAGTCAAGAGTCAGGGAGTCAGAAGTCAAACTAATCTATACGCAGTTTATTGTCTTCCACCCACAGGAAGGACATCATAGGGACAGAAAGAATAATAGGCAAGAAAGGAGACTTGGAAAATTAAGAAAAATCTAAGGGAACAGAGGAGATGAAGGCAGAGGGAAGACTATGAAATGCCTAGGGCAATAGGCATGAGATTGTGAGGTTAGGGTGGGAGAGATGAAGGGACAGAGACAAGACTGAGAAAAAAGAGGCTGAGTATGGATGGGGGTTGGGGAGGGCAGCTGGATGGAAATATGAGGGAGCAGATAACAGACAAGGATTAATGGGATGGGAAAAAGATCGAAAGATCAAGGTCTTGGTGGTGAATAGGATGTTGAGAGCCACAGTCTTCATCAATAACATTCTCCAGCCCAGCAGTTCAAGGAGCACCTGGTTCCCTTGCTCAGGTCCTGGTTCTCCTGGTATAAGAGAGAAAGGTCAGGGTCAGGGGAGAAAGGTTATATTTGGGCTTAATTAGGAATCAATGATGGGGCCCTACTTTCTGAAAAAAATAAGCCCATGTTACCAGCTGCCTCTACAGAAGGGAATATTACACACATGCTGTGTATTCACAAATACTTTGCCCCAGCATGACATACCGTGACATGTTTTAAGTGTTGTTTTATTATATGGACCCTTAGTTTTGAGCTATCAAACACAGTGAGCCAAGAGACATCTCAGAATCTGAGCCCAAGGGAAATCACACCTTAAACAATGACTCATCCCTGGCACTGAGACCTAAGACATCACATATTCTGAGCAATGGGTTATCAAACACACTGAGCCGGAATACTTTGGCCACTTGTGTATTCTAAAGTTTTGTCCCGAGCTATCACAAACACTGAACATGAGTTACTGCACTCTTTCTCCAGATGATCACACATTCCAGTTCCTGGGTTATTACATTGATCTTGAGACTATCACATACTCTTATTCTTTTATTTATTTTTATTCTTCTTCTCAGCCCCTAGGAAGATACCACAGGTTCTGAACCCTGGCTTTCTTTATTTTTTCATTATTTCATTCATCTGTTTGTCAAACTTATGTTTATTAAAAATGTCACCAAGTACTATGTTATATGTTCAGGGAGATGCAATGTTTTGATGATACATAGTACTTGCCTTCACAAAACTGACAGTTTAGTAAGGGCATAAGGCACCAACACAGATAATTATAAAATACAATTTTATACAAGTACATTAGAGAGGTGAAAAAAATCTGCTATCTGAAGTCTGAGGGGAAAAGTCCCTATAGAATAGGGGCTTCAAGGAAGAATTAATAGACAAGGCAGAATTTGAATTTGATTTAAAAAGGTAGGCAAGAATTCAACAAATCAAGAGGGTGACATTGAGAGATTATTGAACATATATGGAAAAACCTGAGGAAATGCAAGGAAGTGAACAGGGAGATGGCACGTTCAGTGGGCCATGAGTAGGCCAGACTGATAAGAGATTAGACTATATGGAGAAGAGTAAAATGAGATCAGGGTAACACCAGATGGTGGAGGGTCTTGAATGCCAAACAACAGAATTTAGACATTATGTGGGAGACCAAAGGAAGCCACTAGTGATTTCTGAACAGAGAAGTGAAGTGACTGTGTGTGTATATAAATATATATGGAATATATATATTCCAGACATATGGAAGATTATTCTGGTGATTGTATTGTGATGTGGAGGAGAGAGCAGAGTTGGGAAGACATATCAGGGGACTATTTCAACAATCCAGGAAAACGATAATTAGGGCCTTTACTAGCAAGATGACATTAAGAATAAAGAGGTGCAGACAGGAGTAAAAGAGGTTGTAGAAGCAGAACTGGCAGGACTTGGTAACTAATAAGATATAAGACTGAAGAGAGCTGAAGAATCAGCAATAACCCCAAAGATACAACATAGGAGAAGGGGTGAACTGAACAGCAGCAGAACAAGGGGAAATGTTGTCAACCATAGGGGAAAGAGAGTAAGCTCCATTTTAGACATGTAAAATTTGAGGGACTAGTGTATTATGGAGGTAGACATGTTCTGAAGGCACTTGGAGGTGTGGTTTTGGGACTCATAAGAGAGGTAAAGGCCTGGAGTTAAGATTTGTAATTAACCAGCACAGATTTGGTAGTGAAACCAAGGGAGTGAATGATATTGACAAAGGAAAGAGAAGAGAAGAAAGTCCAGGACTGGTTCTTAAGAATTATCCTCACTAAAGAGGGTTTAGAGAGGAAGGTAGAGAAGGAGCAGTTAAAAAGGGGAGTGAAAAATAAAGATAATACAGTGTCTCTGGAAGACAGTAGAGGAGAAGGTGTTCAGTCATAGGTGATAATCTACATAAAAAGTTGCATCGAAGTTAAAGGAGAATGGAGACTGAAAGAGGCCTCTGGATTTGGTGGTTAGGAAGGCACTGAGAGAGCTCACTGAGCAGAGGGAGGAGTGTGGAAGACAGATGGGAAGGGCTTGGGGAGAAAGTGAAAGGAGAGTTAGTGATGACAATTCCTAGGATTTTAGCAGTGAAGGGGAGGGGAGTGTTGCCACAGAAGTGGGTGGGTAATTAAGGTAAAGGGATTTGGGAAGACCCAAGTTTATCATCAGAGGGAAGGAACTAGGAGTAAAGGAGACATTGGAGATAGAGCAAGGCCCTGGAGGAGGTAGGGGGAGATGGGTTCAATGGCAGAGACTGCACTAGGGATTCCTCATGGTCAGTGTGATGAATTAGAAAGAGCACTAGACTTAGAGTCAAGGAAGGCTATTATGAAGCCTTCTTTTTTGGGTCTCCCTGCCCCAGGCTTTTCATCACTCAAGCTTATTCTCAACAATCACCAAAATGACTTTCCTGAAATGAAGAGCCAACTGCAGCTTAGAATCCAGCCTCTAACATTTACCAACTGTGTTGTTGATGTTTAGTCCTGACCAACCCTTTGTGACCCCATTTGGGGTTTTCTTGGCAAGGATACTGGAGTGGTTTGCCACTTCCTTCTCCAGTGGATCCATTTTGTCAGGCAATTAATTAGAGGTTAAGTGACTTGCCCAGGGTCACATGGCTAGAAAGTGTCTGAAGCTGGATTTGAACTCAGGTGTTCTTGATTCCATGCTCAGTGCTCTACCCACTAAGCCACTGGCTGCCTTTCTGATCAACTGTGTAATGATGGACAAATTACTAAATCTCTCTGAAACTCAGTTTCCTCTTTTATAAGAATGGGGAGGAGGCAATAATTCTGTTAAGTTCCTCAACAGGGCACTGATGAGGCTTGAATGAGATGGTGCATGTAATTTGTAGGCCTTAAAATGCTGAATACATGTTGGCAAATATTAGTCAAAGGGTGAGAGTAGATGATGAAGCTGAAAAGGAACGAGCATGAGAGGGAGGACCAATAGAGAGATCCCATAGGCTCCCACAGATGGGCCTCAGGCTCCTTAAGGAAATAGAATGCTGAGATGTCTCCCAAAGCTGTGGGAGATGTGGGCTGATGAGGGGGTAGAGGAGAAGAGTGAGTGTGGAACTGTTACTGTAGGGAATAAAGATAGCAAAGAGGGGAAATCCTGCATGTAACTCCCTCCACCAATGCAGGTTTGTACTTTCTCTGCAAATTATCTTAGAGAGCAGCCTGGGGCAATAATGTGCCCAGGCACACACAGCCAGTATATGTTAGAGGCAGGATTTAAACCCAGCTTTGCCTAACATGAAGGTCTGTTCTCTATTCACTATGTTGACTAAAGAAAAATGGAATAAATAGAAATTCAGAGTGAGGATCCAGCTGAGATGCTGTGGCATAAATCTATAACGAATGAAGTTAATTCAGGTTAGAGATTTCCTCCACTGAGACTCAGCATCCCAAAACCAGGTGGAGAGAAGAGACAATGTGGGAACCATCCAGGGATGAAGAGCAGCTGAGAAGGCCAGGGAGAATAGAAATGAGCTACTCCCCTCCCTGAGCCCTGGACTCACATATTGCCTGAACTTTGGATCTTCACACAGTCTGAAGATCTAGGCCATCACTCCCTCCAATCCATGGACCATTATTCACAATGAGTCCTTCTGCATATGCTCTGAGCCCTGAACTATCACATGCCTTGGCTGTTCATATCATGCTTAGCATTGGTCATGGCCATGAGGAACCCTGGGACATCACATTGTCAGAGTGGGAGACATGGAGATTATAAGACTGGTAGAATTGTCTCCCTTCTGATCATGTTAGATAAGCTCATTCTCATTATCTCTGCCCTTTCACCTTTCACCTTTAACCCACCTCTGAGTTCCTGGTCATGGCAGAATGGTTCCAGCTGAGGGGTGATCCCAGTGTCTGAAGGCAGAAAGATATAATCAGCCACAGCCTTGAGATTCAGTGAGTCCAGAACTTTCCCCCCAGGCTCAGGACTTCTCTCTATAGTTCAGAACATCCTTCATCAGACAGGCTCCCCTCTCATATACCCCAGGAATCTCCTCCTCTATTTATGGATTCCTCCCTCAACTACCAGTCAGGAAACACTGGTCTGGAATTGCTCTTTCTACCTAAGACCTCTAGCCCCAGTCCATGCCTCTGTTCCCTAACCAGGGACCTCCTCTTCACATTACTGCATTTTCCCCCAATTCCTGCTCCTGCCCCTCTTTTTGTCCCTCAGTGATCTGGAAAACACTTCCAAAGCACAAGATGCCCCTTCTGGGTACTATCCCCCCTATGCCCAGGCAGGGCATGCTCATACCTGGCTGGTAGGACATAAAGATCTCTTTCCTAAGGTCCTGCACTGAGCAGGCTACCATGTCATTCTCACCAACCCTGCCAATCTGGATGGCACTGTAGGTGCCATGGACTGTGGGAGCTACAGTGAAGGCCTGGGTTGAGGCTCAGGCTCCAAGGGAGGCCAGGAACACATTGAATGGCTTGGGGTAGCAATCACTGACAGGCAGGCCACAGCATCCTGATTCCTCATCAGGAACACACTGGGTGGACCAATGGACACAAGATCCTGCAATCAAACGATTACTTCCTGTCACTCAGCTGGCCCCTAGAGAGCACCCTGTCAGCCTGCAACCCAGATACAAGTGTGGGAAGGCACATGTGTGACCAAATAACAGTAAAAAGCAAACTTCACCCACTTCCTGCCCCCCTATAAGCCTTGACCTGGCCCCATGTGTGGGGAGCAGACACATGAAACCAAGTAACTGTGAAAAACAAACTTCAATCTTGTTTCCCACCCCTCTCTCACCTGTACCTCATCTGTGGGAAGTGAGTTCACGTGACCAAATAACTGTGAAAACTAGACCTCAGCCCCAGCTTCCTGGCCCCAGCTCAAGGCTGGCTCTCACATGCCTGTGCTGCCCCCAGACCACAGCCCCTTTTCTCCCTCACAACTTCCCCCCACTTCTGGTTTTTACTGGGGCTTACAGGTCTCTGAGCTTCACATCTGGGTATCCCAAGTCCCTTAACCTTATTATGATGGGAACTCAAAGTCCTTCAATCACCTATCACAGTCCATTCCTAGGAATTAATACCTAGAATGGGTATGATAGCTGTGCATGTTCACACAGCACACTGTGGTAGAGAGAAGGGTCTGAGAAATGAAGGATTTTGGTTCTAGTCTGGGCACCAACAACTATGTGACCTAGGATCAGACCTGATCTCTCAATGTCTATTTCCCTAAAACAGAGACAGAGGAAGTACTCACCAGACTCCACAACCACATTTGTTCTGGAAGCAAAGATCATCACCCTCCTTGTGCAATGAAAGTAGCTAAAGTCCCTAAGACTAAGGTCCTTAATCTGGAGAAAAATCTGGCTGCTGGTGTCTTACCTGCTAGAGGTGATGTGGCCTTCTCTGGCTTCTGAAAATGTGCTATCAAGGCTGATCAGCCACAGTGGAGAATGTCCAGCAGCACAAAGGTACCAGCCTAATCTGCTTGTATTAAACTGAAAGCTAGACACTTGATATTTGAGGCTCAGGGTCCTTCCAGCTGGGTATGGGTCTCCCCTTGACTCTTTCAGCAGTGTCTCATCTCCTGTTCAGGAAAAGGATGATGGGGGCAGAGTAAGGAGGGACAAGTAATCCATCCGTTATCCTAGGAGTGAAGATCTTGAGTCCTTAAGTCCCCTAAATGCCATTCTGCCTTAGACCCTTCTCCCCTCCCCCAGGACTTTGATATAAAGTCAGGGTCCATTTCTTTTTAGATATGTCTTAGGGAAAGAAATGGAGGACATGAGTCCCATAGCTACAGGAAAGGGAAAACATGATCATTGACAAAGTTTAGGGAGTCACAGGCATTAGGGCTGTTTTTGGGGTTGGGGGGAGCTGCCTGGGTCCAACAGTTTCTCAGGTTTGGAGAATTTCTTGGGACTGGAAGGTGAAGTTCTTAGGATCAGAAAAGGGAGAAGTCAATACCTTTGGGTTCTTAGGTTTGGGATTCAAAGATTTGGGGAGTGAATAGGGTTGGGGGTTCATGGAGTGATGAGTTTGGGATAACCTAGCATTAGGAGACAGGGTTGGCTGTGGGAACTGCCCTACATAACACTACAGGCTTGGGTAAAGGATGACTGGGATCATCAACCCAATCCAAGAATCATCCCACAATCCTGTAGCTTTTTGGAGGTCCAATGATATAGGATCCCCTGCCCATCTTCCCCAACCCCTGTTGGGAACATGGAAACTTACATGGGAACACAGTTACTTCTGCTTCAGGACCAAAATTTTCCCGTTGAGCTTGCTGTGCCACAGGAAAGAATCTAAACCTTCATCCTTGGAAAGGTCAGGGGCACATGAGGTGTCAGAAAGTGAGTTGGAGGATAACAGCAGGATCTAGGAAGTGAGTGGCAGGGACACCTGTTAGGAGGCTCATGTGAACCTACCAAGTTCATGAAGCCCCAATAAAGTGGGAATCTTTAGGAGGTAACATGACATAATTGCATAGCCTTGGAGTCAGGAAATCTGGGTTTAACTGTGACTCCTGCATGAACTGACTGTATGACCATGGACAAGTCATCTCATTCTTCAATGTCCCAGGAAACTCTCTAAGAGCAGTTTTTGATCTGCCTCAGTGAAGAGAATTTCCTCACTGAGAGTTCCCTATGTCAACAAAATCGTAAGACTCATTAAAAAAAAGTGGGGTGAGTCCTATATTGGGTTCTGGCTGAGGGCAGGTCTAAGCAGGCTCAGAAGTCCCTCTAGAGTCCCTTCCTTGATGGGATCCTGGGATAGCCAGACCCTTGGGGACATCTGGTCTTTGCTAAACTTCAGAATGAGTATTGAGACAATTCCTGGGGGACTACACACTTTTCCTTTCCCAGTCTAACTATGAAAGACTGAGTTAAAGAGATAATTGGGGAGCACCTAGAAAGGGAAATAGTGATTACAAAAGCTAGCACAGGTTCCTCTAAATCAGGTCATGCCAGGCTGACCTCATGAAATTTTTATTAACAGTTACTAAACTGGTAGGTGAGGTGGATGCTGTAGATATAGCTTACCTGCATTATCTATCTATCTATCTAATCAATCGATCTATTTATTTATTTTTAGTTTTCAACATTCACTTCCACAAGATTTTGAGTTCCAAATTTTTTCGCCACCTCTCCCCTCCTTCTACCCCAAGATGGCATGTATTCTGAATACCCCTTCTCCTGATCTGCCCTCCCTTCTATCACCCCCTCCTTCTCTTATCCCCTTCCTCTTCTATTTTCCTGTAGGGCAGGATAGATTTCTATATCACATTGCCTGTATATCTTATTTCCCAGATGCATGTCAAAACAATTTTTAACATTTGTTTTTAAAACTTTGGGCTCCAAATTTTCTCCCTTCCTCTCTGCCTACCCACCCTCATTGAGAAGACAAGCAACTCAATACAAGTTATACATGTGTAGTCATGCAAAACATTTCCATGGTAGTCAAGTTGTGAAAAACTAACTATATTTCCCTTCACCCTATCCCACCCCTCATTTATTATATTCTCTCTTTTGACCCTGTTCCTCCTCAGAAATGTTTGCTTCTGATTACTTCCTGCTCCAATCTGCCCTCCCTTCTATCATCCCCCCCTTATCCCCTTTCCACCTATTTTCATGTAGGGAAGATAGACTTCCATGCCCAATTGAGTGTGTACATTATTCCCTCCTTAAGCCAAATCCAATGAGAGTAAGATTCATTCATTCCTTCTCACCTCCCCCCTCTTCCCTTCTCCTGTAAAAGCTTTTTCTTCCCTGTTTTATGTGAGGTAATTTACCCCATTCTACCTCTCCCTTTCTCCTTATCCTGTACAATCCTCTCTCACAATTTAATTTTATTTTTTAGATATCATCCCGTCATATTCAACTCACCCTGTGCCTTCTATCTATATATATTCCCTCCAACTACCCTAATATTGAGAAAGGTCTCATGAATTACAAATATCATCTTTCCATGTAGGCATGTAAACAGTTCAACTTTAATAAGTCCCCTATGATTTCTCTTTCCTGTTTACCTTTTCATGCTTTTCCTGAGTCTTGTATTTGGAAGTCAAATTTTCTATTCAGCTCTGGTCTTTTCATCAAGAATGCTTGAAAGTCCTCTATTTCACTGAATGTCCATTTTTCCTCCTGAAGGATTATACTCAGTTTTGCTGGGTAGGTGATTCTTGGTTTTAACCCTAACTCCATTGCCCTCTCAAATATCATATTCCAAGCCCTCCAGTTCATATAGAAGCTGCTAAATCTTGTGTTATCTTGACTATTTCCACAATACTTGAATTGTTTCATTCTGGCTGCTTGCTATATTTTCTCCTTGACCTGGAAACTCGGTGATTTGGCTATAATATTCCTAGGAGTTTTCCTTTTGGAATCTCTTTCAGGAGGTGATTGGTGGATTCTTTCAATTTCTATTTTACCCTTTTCTTCTAGAATATGAGGGCAGTTTTCCTTGATAATTTCTTGGAAGACAGTATTAGGCTCTTTTTTAGATCATGGATCTAAAAGGTAGTCCAAGAATTTTTAAATTATCTCTGTTGGATCTATTTTCCAGGTCAGTTGCTTTTCCAATGAGATATTTCACTTTGCCTTCTATTTTTTTCATCCTTTTGGTTTTGTTTTACAATTTCTTGATAACTCATAAAGTCGCTAGCTTCCATTTGCTCTATTCTAATTTTTAAGGAAGTATTTTCTTCAGTGAGCTTTTGGACTTCCTTTTCCATTTGGCCAATTTTGCATTTTAAGGCATTCTTCTCCTCATTGGCTTTTTGGACCTCTTTTGCCATTTAGGTTAGGCTAATTTTTAAGGTGTTATTTTCTTCATTACTTTTTTAGGTCTCCATTAGCAAGCTGTTGACTCATTTTTTTCATGATTTTCTTGCATGAGTCTCATTTCTTTCAAAATTTTCCTCTACTTCTCTTACTTGCTTCTCAAAATCCTTTTTGAGCTCTTCCATGGCCTGGAATTGATTCATATTTTTCTTGGAGGTTTTGGCTGTAGGAGCTTTGGCTTTGTTG
This sequence comes from Vombatus ursinus, assembly GCF_900497805.2. Classification (NCBI taxonomy): domain Eukaryota; kingdom Metazoa; phylum Chordata; class Mammalia; order Diprotodontia; family Vombatidae; genus Vombatus; species Vombatus ursinus. The sequence continues at coordinate 2,956,208 of NW_020952097.1, forward strand.
TCTTCTTCTGGTTGTATGTTTTGATTTCTTCTTTGTCACCAAAGTAAGATTCTATGGTCCAACTTTCTTTTGTGCTGTTTGCTTATGTTCCCAACCAATTACTTGACTACTAAACTCTTTGTTAAGATAAAGGTCTGCTTCCAGTGTGGAGAATGTACTATCCCATGCTTCATGGGTTTTCTGCAGCTGTTTTCAGAGACACTTCTAGGGACCTGTAACCTTTCAGATCTTCCAAGGTGGTATGATCAAAGGTGAGATGTTTACTCCTTTCCTGGCCTGTGCTCTGGTCTATGAGTGACCACAAGGGCTGTTTTCTGCCTTAGAATTGTGAGGAGGATTCCCTCTCCCCCACAGCCCTCTCCACCAAGCCAGTGCTCCTCCTCACTCCAGGACCACCACCCAGGACTATGACCCAAATCCAAGCATGAGCCAAGCAGGAGAATCCTGCCTCAGCACCAGCAAAGAGATCCTTGCCATCCCCCTCTGATCAACTGCTAAACCTTCCCCCCTATCTTTGGGCTGAGAGTTCTGGAAGCAGCCATCACCCCAGGGTTATGCCTGGACTGGGGCCGGACTGAGCTCCTCTCTCTGTGAAAGTCTGACAGACTTTTTCTATTGACCTTCTAAGTTGTCTTTGGTGTTTTTGGGTTGAGAAGTCTGGAAACCAGCACAGCTCCCCTTGATTCAGTTCCCTGAGGCCTGCTCCAGGTTCGTTGAGGCCTGGTCTTTGCCTGTGCAGCTCACGCTAAACTGTGCTCCTCTCTCAGCCCAGCACAATAGACCTTTCCAATCAACCATCCAGCTTGTCTTGGGCTGGAAATTTGTTTCACTCTGTCTTTTTGTGGGTTCTGCTGTTCTAGAATTTCTTTAGAGCCATTTTTACAAATATTGGGAGGAGTTTGGGAGAAAGCTCAAGCAAGTCATTGCTTTTACTCCATTGAGCTAATATGATAAAAATGACAATTCTACCTAAGCTAATTTACTTATACAGTGCCATACCAATCAAAGTACCAAAAAATATTTTATAGAGTTAGAAAAAATAATAACACAATTCATTCGGAATAACAAAAGGTCCAGAATATCAAGGGAACTAATGAAAAGAAATGCAGGGAAAGGTGGCCTAGCCCTTCCAGATCTTAAATTGTATTATAAAGCAGCAATCATCAAAACTACTTGATAGTTGCTAAGAAATAGATTGGTGGACCAGTGGAATAGGTTAGGTATGTAAGACACAGTAGTCAATGACTATACTAATCTATTATTTGATAAACCCAAAGACCCCAGAATTGGAAATTGAAGAGATGTCTATCAATTGGGGAATGGCTGAACAAGTTGTTCTATTTGATTGTGATCAAATCTATTGTGCTTTAAGAAATGATGAGCAGAGACACGTAGGTGGTGCAGTGGATAGAACACTGGCTCTGGAGTCAGGAAGGCCTGAGTTCAAATCCAACCTGAGACACTTGACACTTCCTAGCTGTGTGACCTTGGGCAAGTCACTTACCCCCAATTGCCTACAAAAAAAAAGAAAAAGAAAAAAAGAAATGATGAGCAGGACGCTCTCAGAAAAACATGGATTGACTTACATGAATTGATATAAAGAGAAATGAGCAGAACCAGGAGAACATTGTACTTAGTAACAGCAATATTGTATGATGATCTACTATAAATGACTTAGCTGTTCTCAGCAATACAAGACAGTTCTGTAGGACTTATTATGAAAGGTGCTGTCCTCTAGAGAAAGAACTGGTAGAGCCTGAAAGCAGGTCAAAGATACTTTTCCCTTACTTTCTTTGTCTTTCTTGGGTTGGTTTGGTTTCTTTTTTTTTTTTTTTTGGTCTGTGTTTTCTTTCATAGAATGACTTACATGGATTTGTGTTTTGCATGAATCCACATGTATAACTTATGTCAAATCATTTGCCTTCTCAGTGAGGTGGAGGATGGAAAAGGAAGGAGAGAATTTGGAACTCAAAATTTGAAAAATGTTACAATTATTTTACATGTAATTGGGAAATTAAAACATTAAATAAGATTTTAAAAATGATAGTGAATTTAAGAACTTATTCTTTAAAAGGGCAGCAGTTGCTGGTGGAATTTGGGATGGCTAATACTGAACTTGAGTCAATGCACTGAGAGTTTTAATACGAGTCTGTTGAAATATTCTTTCTTTTTTGTTTTTTTAAATTTATTTTAGACTTAAATACTAAAATTTAAATACACAATAAGAAAAGAAAAAGAAACATATTATAAACTTAATTATTGAAACTCAAATATAAAATAAGAAAAAAAGTATTGCCATGTGCACAGCAGAACATAAGAGAGGATTCTAAATATACAGGAATAAATTTCTACTTCAAGAAAGGCTATATAATAAATATTCATTGTGTTCAGAGCTGTCCATCTTTTCTTTGCTTCCTTGTAAGTTTTCTTTTGTTCTGTACTGGGCACTCTTTTTTTTTTTTTGCATTTTTTATCAATTTATTTACTTTAAGTTTTCAACATTCACTTCCACAAGATTGTGAGTTCCAAATTTTCTCCCCATATGGTCCCTCCCTCTATTCCAAGATAGCATGCATTCCAAATACTCCTTCCCCTAATATGTCCTCCCTTCTATCTCTCCTCACCTTCTCTCATCCCCTTCCCCTTCAATTATCCTGTAGGGAAGGATAGATTTCTGAACCCTATTTCCTGTATATCTTATTTCCCAATTGCATGTGAAAACAATTTTTAACATTTGCTTTTAAAACTTTGGGTTCCAAATTTTTTCCTTCCTCCTTCCACATCCACCCTCATTGAGAAGGCAAGCAACCTGATACAGGTTATACATGTGATGCAAAACATTTCCATAGTAGTCATGTTGTGAAAAATTAAGTATATTTCCCTTAATCCTATCCCACCCCCCATTTGTTCTATTCTCTCTTTTGATCCTATTCCTCCTTAAAAGTGTTTGCTTCTGATTACCCCCTCCCACAATCTGTCCTCCCCCCTATCATCCTCTTGCTCTCTTGTCACCTTCCCCCACCATTTTCCTGTAGGGTAAGGTAGATTTCCATACCCAATTGAGTGTGTATGTTATTCCCTCCTTAGGCCAAACCTCATGAGAATAAAATTCACTCATTCCCTCTTACTTTCCCCCATTTCCCCTCCATTGTAAAAACCTTTTCTTGTTTGTTTTATGTGAGATAATTTACACCATTCTACCTCACACTTTCTCCTTCTCCCAGTATAATCCTCTCTCACTCCTTAATTTTTTTCTCCAGATATCACTTCTTCATCTTCAACTGACCCTATGCCCTCTATTTATCTATCTACCTACCTATCCATCTGTCTACATATGGATATAGATATAGATATAGATATATACTTTTTTCCCTCCAACTGCCCTAATACTGACAAAGGTCTTATGAGTTACAAATATCATCTTTCCATGCAGGAATGTAAACATTTCAATCTTAATAAGTCTCTTATGATTTCTCTTTTTTGTTTACCTCTTCATGTTTCACTTGAGTCTTGTCATATTTTCTATTCAGCTCTGGTCCTTTCATCAAGAATGCTTGAAAGTCCTCAATTTCACTGAATATCCATTTTTCCCCTGAAGGATTACACTTGGTTTTGCTGGGTAGGTGATTCTTGGTTGTAATCTTATATCCTTTGCCCTCCACAATATTGTATTCCAAGCCCTCCAGTCCCTTAATGTAGAAGCTGCTAAATTTTGTGCTATCCTGATTGTGTTTCCCCAATACTTGAATTGTTTCTTTCTGGCTACTTGCAATATTTTCTCCTTGACCTGGAAACTCTGGAATTTGGTTATAATATTCCTAGCAGTTTTCCTTTGGGGATCTCTTTCAGGAGGTGATCAGTGGATTCTTTCTATGGCTATTTTGCTCTCTGGTTCTAAGACCTCAGGATGGTTTTCCTTTTTGATTTCCTGAAAGATACTGTCCAGGCTCTTTTTTTCATCATGATTTTCAGGTAGACCAATAATTTTTAAATTGTCTCTCCTAGATTGATTTTCCAGGTCAGTTGGTTTACCAGTGAAGTATTTTACATTTTCATCCATTTTTTAATTCTTTTGTTTCTTTTTGACTGATTCTTGTTCACTCATAGAGCTATTAGCTTCCATTTACCCAATTCTAATTTTTAACAAATTGTTTTCTCCTATTATATTTTGTACCTCTTGGGGGCAGCTAGGTAGCACAGTGGATGGAGCACCAGCCCTGAAGTCAGGAAGACCTGAGTTCAAATCTGGCCTGAGACCAAACACTTGACACTTACTAGCTGTGTGACCTTGGGCAAGTCACTTAACCCCGATTGCCTCACCAAAAAAAAAAAAGTAAATTAAATTAAAAAAAAAAGATTTTGTACCGCCTTTCCCATTTGGCCAATTATATTTTTTAGGGACTTGTTTTCTTCAGCGCACTTTTTTTCCAGTTGGCCAATTGTATTTTTTTAAGGATTTGTTTTCTACAGTTATTTTTTGTCCTTCCTTTTCCAAACTATTGATTCTCTCTTGCATACTTATCATTTCTTTTCCCATTTTTTCTTCTACCTCTCTCATTTGACTTTTAAAATCCTTTTTGAGCTCTTCTAAAAAAGCTTTTTGGGCTTCAGATCAGTTCATATTCCCTTTTGAGGATCCACATGTGGGTTTGTTGACAATGTTGTCCTCTTCAGAATTTCTACCTTGATCTTCACAGTTTCCATAATATGAATCTATCATACATTTCTTTTTGCTCATGGTGTTTGCTTATTTCTTGGCCTTTAAAGAGATTGAGCTCTCCTGCTGGGGAGCAGAGGGCATTGACCCAAGCTTTTTGTGTTGGGAGCCTAGGGCATGGTCACTGGCTTTGTGTGCTGGGGCCTCCAATGTTGGCAGTTGGAGGCTGTATTGTTCTGGCAGCTTACCTGGTGTTGGGCTAGAATCAGCAACACTGGAATTCTATGGGCAGGATTGTGTAGTGTGCCTCCTGGAGATTTCCTGCTCCCTGGGGCTTTTCCTTCCTTTTGCTTTCTTCAGCTCCTTTCAGATGGATGTTGTAGGGTGTTTATCTGCCTGGGGCCCCTTGGAGAGCTGCTTCCCTTAGTTTTGTTGAGGTGCTGGGAGACCCAATTGCAATAGAATGCCAAAGTACCTGGTAGTTTTCTTTACTGGTTTCCACTGGTTCCCCCACCCTCATTGAGGAACTCAGGGGTCCAGGTGTTTTCCTGCTCCCCCACCTTAGTTTCAGGATCTTCTTCTGGTATGCTGAGGTGGGGCTTTCCACTAGCTTGCTGGGATGCCTCCCATTCTGTGCTACTTCCCTTCCCCCAGGGCAAGAGGGGTCTTTCCTGTTAATCCCTCAAGCTACCTGGGCTACCTGACTGTTGCACCCCATCTTTCATCTGGTTCAGCTGTTCCAGGGTTTTTCCTAGGGCAATATTTTCTGGGCTTTCAGAGGTTAATACAGGAGGGTAAGAGCAACTTACTTCTTACTCTGCCATATTGGATCCTGGACTAGGTTATTTTTTTTAAGGTGTTATTTTCTTCAGTATTTTTTTGGGTCTCCTTTAGCAAGCTGTTGATTAGTTTTTCATGCTTTTCTTACATCAGTCTCATTTCTCTTCCCAGTTTTTCCTTTGCTTCTCTTACTTGCTTTTCAAAATCCTTTTTGAGGTCTTCCATGGCCTGCAACCAATTCATATTTTTCTTGGAGGCTTTGGATGTAGGAGCTTTGACTTTGTTGTCTTCTTCTGATTGTATGTTTTGATTTCTTTTCTGTCACCAAAGAAAGATTCTATGGTCTGACTTTTTTTGTGAGGTTTCCTCATAATCCCAGCCAATTACTTGACTATTAAGCTCTTTATTAAGGTAAGGGTCTGCTTCTAATGTGGAGAATGTACTGTCCCAAGCTTCACAGGTTTTCTGCAGCTGTTTTCAGAGATACTTCTAGAGACCTGTAAATTTTCATTTCTTCCAAGGTGGAATGATAAGGGGCAAAGTGTTTACTCCCTTCCAGCCCTGTGCTCTGGTCTATGAGTGACCATAAGCACTCTTCTCTGCCTTGGAACTGTGAGGAGGATTTCCTTTCTGCTACCACTACAAGATCCATCATGCCAGCGCTACTCCTTGTCCCAGGACTACCACCTAGAACTGTGATCCAGATCCAAGCACAGGCAAATCAAGAGAATCCTGCCTCAGCACCAACAAAGAGATCCCTGCAATCCCCCTATGATCAGCCACTCAATTCCCTCTCAGTCTGTGGGCCAGAATCTCCAGAAACAGCTGCCACCCCAGGGCCACACTCTGGGACTGGGGCTGGGACCGAACTTCTCTCTCACCACATTCACACACTTTTCCTATGGACCTTCTAAGTTGTCTTTGGTGTTTGTGGGTTAAGAAGTCTGGAAACTGCCCTAGCTGCCCATGATTCAGCCCTCTGAGGCATGCTCCAGGTTTGCTCAGGCCTGTTTTGTCTGCACACCCATGCTAAACTACATTCCTCTCCCTGCCTGGAGAAATACACCTTTCTGATCAACCATCCAGGTTGTCTTGGGCTGGAAATTTGCTTCGCTCTGTCTTTTTGTGGGTTCTGCTGCTTTAGAGTCTGTTTAGAGCCATTTTTTACAGGTATTTGGAGGGGCTTGGGGAAGAGCTCAAGTAAGTCACTGCTTTCACTTCGTCATCTTGGCTCTGCACCCCTGTAGTGTGTACTTTTAATTTGTTCTTTTTTCCGTCTTCCTCCCCTGCCCACTAAGAAGGCCACAATTAGACATACAGACACATACATACATATATACATATATATATTCATACATACATACACATATACATACATACATAGTGTAGTTTCCCTATTTTTCTCTTTTGATTAAATGTATTTTCATCTTAACTTTATCAGAGATCATGATTACCAACCACCCTTGATCTTTATTTTATCTTTGCATGTATCTCTTATTTCCTATTTCTCCTGACTCCTCTAGTTTACTTCTACCCACTACTTTGCCCTCCTATTACTTAAACTACCACTCTTCCAAGGATCCCTCTCTTATTCTCCCATTCCCATTAATCTAAACATCCTTCTATACTTCCCTTATCCTATTTCATCACTCTCCCCTTTAAAAATCTTTACCTTATCCTCTTCCCCTTCCTCTTCCTATCCCCTTAACCTTTGATTTCTTTCTGAATTTAAAAGACTTTCATACCCTTCTAGATGTATACATAGTGTTCCCTCTTAAACCCATTCCCGATGAAAGCAGGGATCCAGAACTACCAACCCTCCTCTCCCATCTAATTCCTCTGTGTCAATTCTTCCTCTTTGGTATGAAATAATTACTCTTTTGTCCTGTTTCTAAATGGTTTTACTTTTTCATGTCATACTAAGGTCTACCCCAAAATTTCTTATGAAATACCCAATTATGAATAACAATCTTAGACATATGTTTTACATTTCTTCATATAAATGTAAATAGTCTGTCCTTATTGAGTCCCTTGTAATTAATTTTTGATACACACCTTATATTTCTCTTAGATTGTATGTGTCAAGTCCTCTATTAAGCTGTTTTTTTTAAACAAAATCCTGAAAGTCTGACAATTCATTAAATATCCATTTGTTTTCATTAAGGATTATGATCAACTTTGCTGGGCATGAAATATTATTTCTTGCAATAAACATATTCTAAACTGCAATGTGAGCATGTTTTCCATTTGTCACATTGTGAAGTTGGGAGGAAAGAAAGGACCTAAATGGGAAATGAGGCACAAACCATATTTGGAGATTTTCCTTGAATTCAGGGTGGAAGACCAAAATACAGGCCAATTTGTGATAGAATATTATGAATGATTTCTTGTTGTTGTTGTTGTTTTTTGTTCTTTGATGTCAAAGAGGACCAATGACATCCTGGGGATGATGTTTTGACTTCTACATGAATTGGATATAAGTATGGCAGAGCTGGGCAAAGTTGTCAGCCTCACTCTTTCCTTCTGGGTCATCAAAGTCCAGTGGCAAGACAAAGGACAAGATGACTAGTGATGGCCCAGGTTGCAGTGAGTAACTTTGGCCTTTCTAAATTTTATGTATATATAATATACATATGTGTGTATGTATACACATGCATACATATATACACATATATACTGTATATTCTAGTCTATTCTATATAATTTTATATTTTAAACCCTAGATTGAACTAAGAGGAACCTTGACCAAGGTGGTGGTGGAGGAAGGGTGCTTCTGAATATGGGACAACATCCTGATCTATAGCATATATAGGTATAGCATCAACCCCTTAAAGAGGTAGAGTATATAATCATTTCATAAAGAGGAGCCTTTTGGATTGCCTGCATAGCCAGATGGGGTGCTATTTGACAATAACCTGTCTTTTCTCTCTGTTTGACTTCCTCCTGCCTAGTGGCCTTCCAAGGAAAGGAGAGAAAAGATAAATGATAGTGTAATAGTAGAAGCTTCAAATTCTTCTAAATAAGACCAGCATATGACCCATGAGTATGGGTCTCAGTTCATTACCTTACCATTTATTCTTTCATTGTGGTTGTAAGAGATCATAGATGGAGGTCTAAGAGTAGAGCCCAAGCCCAGTTTTGTAGCTGGTCCAGCATCAATGCTCTAAGTAGTGAGGAGTCTTTGGAACCTAGTACCTCAGGAACAGAGGTAGAATCTTATCCAACAGTGATGCTACAATTAGATATGAACTTAGGTCTAACACCATTTTGCAACAGTATGAAGTCTGAGTTCTCCCCCCACAGAGACTAAAAGAGTAGTAGAGAGGAGAGTGTGGAGGGGAGGATGGAGAAGAGAATCGAGATACCTTCTCAATTCTCTCATCTTCCTCTTCCCTCTGATTGGAAGGCTGAAGGGTGGAGCACTAAATTCCCCTATTTGATCTCATTAGGATTAACTACAACCTCTTTTTTAGAGCAATTAAACCCTCCACAATGTACCTCCAACCTAGTTTTCCATGTTGATTATACATTACACCCCCTCATGTACTCTATGCTCCAATCAAACCTACTGACTTACTGTTCCCCATACATAACATTCCATCTTCCCCCTCTCCTTTCCCCCCATGCTTGTACACTGAAGAATTCCCATTTCTGGAATGCTCTCCCTCCTCACCACCACATCTTGAATACCCTAGCACTTTTTAATGCTCAACTCAAGAGACAACTCCTTGAAGTGGTCTTTCTTAATTCCCTCAGGTTTTATGCCCCTGCTCAATCACTTTTTCCTTTTTTTTTTTTACCATCCTATATTTATTAATCCTTCAACTCATTGTATACACCTAATAGAAAGTAAGCTTCTTTAGGTAGAAGCTATCTTATTCTTTAGATTTGTATTTTCAGCACCTAGAACAGCTCCTAATACATTTTGTTGTTGTTGAGTTGTTTCAGTCTTGTCTGACACTTCACGACTTCATTTAGGGTTTTCTTGGCAAAGACACAGGAGTGGTTTGCCATTTCCTTCTCCAGTTTATTTTCCAGATGAGGAAACTGAGGCAAACAGGGTTAAGTGACTTCCTGAGGTCACATAGCAAGTAAGCATCAGAGGCCAGATTTGAACTAAGGAAAACAAGTCTTCCTGACTCCAGGCCCCACACACCATCTACTGTGCCACCTAGCTAGTACATAGCAGGAGCTTAATACAGATAGTTCTCACTTTATATAATTGTATCATTCAGCAGACCTTTATTTAAAGTGATTTTTATGTAATGTGAAAGCAGGAGGAGAAACATGGAGACAGGGCTGGTCACATGGGGGGCTGGCCAGAACCAAAAGAAAGAGCACTTAGGGCAAGACAGAGAGGAGAGGATGGGCAACACTCTGGGGCTAGCAACAGAAATAGGGTACCTGAGCATGGATAGATGGAAGACAGACAAGAAGGGGCTGAATATAGGTTGGGAGGGCAGAGCAGAGTAAAGGTCTTCTCTCTCAGCACTGGAGGTCTCAAGCAAAACCCCCAATCCCTGCACAATGTCAGTGTCTCCAGGAGTCCATTCTTCTGCTTTTATTTGAAGAGGTTTTTTTGAGGGGGGGTAGTTTTTGGGGGGCATGGGGAAAGGCTGAGCTGAAGGGCAGAAGTAAAAAGAGAGAAAGTATAGTACTATACAATAAAGCTAACCTTGGTGGCATTATTTTCCTTGGAATACTGATTTCTTTCAGAATTCTTTATGTGAAGGTCAATTGAGTAATGTGAATTTAAGTAAAGCAAAAACTGCCTGTAAATATTTGTTGATTACAAAGGCACCACCATCCTTCCAGTTACCTAAGTTTACAACACTAGAGTCATCTTCAATACCTTATTCTACTTCACTCCACTAGTTGATAATTGACCAGCTACCATGTCTTGCTGATTCTATCCCTGTCACATCTCTAGCACCCATCCATTCCCTCTACTCATGCAGTCTTGATCCTAGCTCAAGCCATCATCATCTCTTACCTAGACTATTGCAATTGCCTTTTAAGTGGTCTCCCTACCTCAAGTCTCTCCCCTCTCCAATGCATCCTCTACACAGTTGTTAAAAGTGATTTCTTAAAATGCACATCTGATCATGAGTAGATCCCCTACTCAATACATCTCTGTGGCTCCTTATTGTGTCTAGATCAAACTACTCTGCTTAATGTTTAAAGTCTTCATAATTTGACTCCAGCTGGCATTTCTAGCCTATTATACCCAATTGCCCTTCACACACTCTCTAGTTCAGCCAAACCAATCATCTTTCTACTCTTTACACAAAACATTCTATCTTCCATCTTCATTTGTTTGTATACAATGTCTTCCATGTCTTCTGTGGAATGCATTCCCCATTAGATTATGACCTCCTTGAAAGCAGATATTGGTTGTTGCTTTTTTTTTCACTCCTAGTGCTTAGCACAATGTCTGACACTAGAGCAGACAATTAATAGTTGATTAACTTGTAGACAGATACAGGAAGCTTTGAGTGCCACCTGGTGGCTTTCACAAATATAGCAGCCCATGTAACCATTCAAGACACCAAAAGCCACATCTCTTGGGGGCAGGACCCACTCCAATACAGGACCCTTAGTATTTTTTTTTTGTGTGCATGTTGTGCCTCATACTCCAAATAGAATGTAAATTTCTTGAGAGCAAAGACTATTTCCTTTTTGTCATTTTTTTTAACCCCAGTACCTTATACATAGATGACAGATGCCCACCTACATTAGAAAAGGCAGAACTTATCCATAGCGTACTTTCAGATCATAAGACAAAATTAGAATTCAACAGCAATAATATTAGCAAAAATTAATAAACCATATAAATTTTTAAAAATTATTTATTAACTAATGGTTAAGTTAAAGAAGAAAGATAGATTATTTTAACATGTTTTATTCATGCCTTTTGTTTTTATATTCCATGTCAACACTATCTATGAACTCTCTCCTTTATTACAAAGAATAACAATTAAACAAAGAAATAAAATGTAGCAACGATATCTTAATACGTACAATATTCTGTCCTAGTAATCCCTTACCTCTTTATTATGAGGAAGAAGGTCTATTCCATTATCTGTTCTCTTGTTGAAAGAATTCAAATACCTATTCATAGTCTGTTCATATTTGATGTTTTAATAATTCTTTATATTGCTCTCTTGGTTAAGCTTATTTTGTTCCCCATTAATTCATATAAGTCTTTCCCATGAATTCATATTTACCATTTATTGCACAATAATATTCTATTACATTCATATGCCATAGTTTTTCAGCCATTCCTTGGCAATAGAACACCTAAATAAAATGAAATAGATAATAATTTGTATACAAATTTATAGGATCATACAAAAGCAGTTCTTTTGGGGCGAATTTATAGCATTTGATGTCTACATTAATGAGAAAAGTAGACAAGAAATTAACTAAGCATATGAGAAAAGGAACAAAGCAATAATCCAAAAGAATGGAAAAGAGAAAAATAATATTGAAGTAAAAGATAAAATAAACAAAATGGAAAATGTAAGAACACTTGCATTTCTTTAAATCCAGCCAGTGACTCTATGAAAAAGTCAATAAAGGCCACTAGCATTAGTAAAGTTAATATGAAAAAAGGGGGGAGGAAACAAATATACAAATGGAAAAAGATGACAAAGCAAATGGAAGGCAGGATGATACAATGGAAAGTATGCTAAATTTGGAGTCAACAAACCTAGGTTCAAATGCTGGGTCTGACACTACTACCTGTGTGACCGTTGACAAATTACTGACCTCTCTAGGTCTATTTCTTCATCTGTAAAATGACTGGGTTGGACTAGATAACCTCTACGATCTTCTAGCTTTAATTCTCTGATCTTATAAAATACAAAAGAAATCCAGAATATTATTAAATACTACACATATTGATAGGCTAACAAATCAGAGAATTTAAAGGAAAAAAGGACTATGCACAAAAATATAAGCTGCCAAAATTGAAACAACAGAAGATGACTAATTTAAGTAGATCAGTCCTAGAGGAAGAAATAGTACAAGTCACCAAAGTATTATTACACAAAAAAAACCTGGTCCAGATGCTTTCACAGTAGAATTTTTTCAAATTTAACAAGAACCAAATAATGCCTTTGATGCACACATTATTCATACTTATGGAGAAAGATGAAATGTCAGCTTTTATGGGGCAAAATTTTAAACCAGGTAAAAATAACAAAAAAAGAGAATCATAGACCAAAGTTAGTTACCTCAGCTACCCACAAGGATAGTTGTGAGTTAGATCACCATGATTGTGAACTCTGCAATTCCCCTCCTAATCATTATTACCAATCTTTCCATTCTCTCTCTCTCTCTCTCTCTCTCTCTCTCTCTCTCTCTCTCTCTCTTTCTCTCTCTCTCTCTCTCTTTCTCCCTCCTTCCCTTCCTACCTTTCCCTCCCTCTCTTCCCATCATCACCTCACCATTATCTCTTGTCCATTCATCCCTCTCTCTTCTTCCAAACAATTATCTCTGCTCTGGCCTCATTGGCCACTCTTCACAATCATAACACTAGAGGTGGCCAGCTCAGCTATACACCGCCACTCTTCAGAATGTTTATATAATAACTTAAAAATCTATGTAAAATCCTCCACCCGTGAATCCTTTGCAACCTTGTCTTACTGATATTCATGCCCTGCCAATCCTCAGCCCTAGGTCCTCTTCATCATCTGTTTTCCCTGGTCCTCCTATACCCTGTTACTGAACACTGCTAGATGAAATAATTTGACTATGCTGTCAAGGTACACCACAAATCCTTGTTATCTTATTTCAACTGGGCGTTTAGTGCTTCAGAAGAAACCTTTTATTTTTCCCCAATGGACTCCAAGACACTTTCCCCATAATAACCATTTCAACCTTCTCTCTTCTAAAAACTATCTATGCCATGTTGGTCAAGAAGCATTTAAGCCATTCCCAGCAATCTTTCTTTCAGCAGATAATTTGTCAGTCAAGAAGCATTTAAGTACTTACTATATGCCAGACTTACTATATGCTTGTACTAAACATTAGGGATACAAAGAAAAGCAAAAAGTTTGTCTCTGCCTTCCTGGAGCTCACATTATAATCACTTTATTTCTTCCTGAGATAATTGTGGACATCTCTCTCTCCCCTGATTTATACTTTAATATATTTTTACATCTTCATTCTCCTTCACCCCCTATGTCTAATTAGTTATCAAGTCTTGTTGATTCTGTCTACACAACAATATCTTTCAAATCTGTCTCCTTCTCTTCATTCCCATAGCTGTCATCTTGGTTTAGGCCCTCATGACCTCTCACCTAGACTATTATACTAGTTTAATTGGTCTTGCTACCTCCAGTCTCTCCCCTGTCCAACTGTGCCTCCAACCAGCTGCCAAAATAATCTTTGTCAAACATAGGGCTTATCAATTCACTCCTTTGCTCAAGAAGCTTCAGTGGCTCCCTATTGCCTTTAGAATACAAATTCCATGCTATGAAATTTAAATCCCTCCACTATCAGGCTCCAGCCTGCCAACCTTTCTAAACTTAAAAATATATTACTGCAGTTCATGTAGTTTTATGTTCCAGACAAATTGTCCTATTTGCTATTATTCAAGCACAACAATCTATCTTCAATCTTAGTACCTTTGCATAGGCTCAGATGCACTCTTTCCTTACCTCCCCCTCTTAGAATCCCTACGTCCCTTTAAGTTCACCTCAAGGGCCATCTTCCATATGAGGAGTTTCCTCTTGCCCAAAAGCTGCTAGCATTCCCCTCAAAATTACTCTGAATTGATTTCGTATGAAGTTTTGTATAAAATAGCAAAATTCCATATAAAACAGCAAAACAAAATCAAGCAGCAACTAGCCAAGATCCAGAGAAGGATTCTCTTGGAGGAGAAGGGGAGAGAGTCTCTGTCTCCTTCCTCCTAACTCCCTTGAATATAGGACAACTTTGTGGACCTGAGAGAGTTAGACTTCTCATTGAAATCCTAGCAGTGTCCCTTGGACAGTAGAAGCTAACGTTAATATTTATATCCAGGGCCAAGGATAAACTAGACACACCAATGAAAGCAAGTTTCAGGTCTATAAGGAGCCCAAAAGAAAGTCTTCTTCAAGTCACCTGACCCAGATAAACTACACACTCAGTTACTGAAAGAACTGGAAGATGTGGTTAGTGAGCTATTGTCATTGATATTTGAAAAACCATGGAGAAAGGAAGAATTACCACAGGACCAGAGAAGGGCAAAGTCGGTCCAGAATTTTTTTTTTAAAGGGGAAAGAATACAGTTTTCAAAGTACAGATTAGATTGATATCTTGCATTTTACATTATTTTAAGGTTTGCAAAGCAATTTATAAAAATTATCTCATTTTAGGGGGCAGTTAGGTGGCACAGTAGGGGCAGCTAGATGGCACGGTAGGTAGAGTACTGGCCCTGGACTCAGGAGGACCTGAGTTCAAATCTGGCCCCAGACAAATAAAAACTTACTAGCTGTGTGACCCTGGGCAAGTCACTTAACCCCAATACCTGACCAAAAAAGAAAAAAATTATCTCATTTTATTCTCACAACCCTGGGAGTTAGGTGTTATTATTATCCCCATTTTACGTATGAGAAAACTGAGGCAAACAGAAGTTAAGTGACTTACCCAAGGACATGTAGTAAGTGTGAGAAGTTGGATTTGAACACACATATATACATACATGCATATGCATATCTACATACATATATACTGTACAGCATATTGTATGCTACTATATATAAACATATACATGCACGTATGTGTATATATACACATATATTTACACACATAGAGGTTAAGTGACTTGCACAAGGACTCATAGTCTGAGGCAAGATTTAAACACACACACATACATTGTACACACACACTCACACACATATCCAATATAGTATACACTACAAGCATGATTTTTATTACTGGGATTATTCAGGAGTAAACAAATTATTAATAAATATCTAAAAGAGGGGAATGATAATCACAAAAAGCCAGCATAATTTCAATAAACCAAGCTTATTTCTTCTTTTAATAAGGTTTCTGCACTAGCAATATTAATAGCTAGCACTTAAAGCATGTTTTAAGGTTAGCAAAGCACTTTACATATATTCTCTTATTTGATCTTTACAATGATTCTGTGAAGTAGGGGCCATTATTATCTCCATTTTACAGATGATAAAACTGAGGCTGAAAGGTTATGTGAATTGCCAAGGTTCACATAGCTAGTAACTGTCTGAGACAAGATTCAAGCTCAGCTCCTTCTGACTTCTTCAACTCTATCCACTATACCATAGAACTGCCTTAGTAGCTAGTAGATCAATAAATGCTACTGCTATAGATACTTAGATTTTAGCAATTTGATAGCTATTATAGCACTTTGATAAAATTTGATAAAATATTTCAAAGTATTTATTGAAATGTCATCTAATATAGAGGTATATTAGATGATAATACAAAATCCCAAAAGATCTTGACAGGCTGGATCATTGTGCTAAGTCTAAGGTGATGAAGTCCAAAAGTGGTATATACAAAGTTTGGGGTTTAAAAAAATCAGCTTCATAAAATGAACTCACAAATATGAGGAAAGCATTGTTAGGTAGAAGTTTGTCTGAAAATAAATCTGGAGTTTTAGTGGACTGTAAGCCCAATATGGATCATTATTGTGATATGTCTTCTAAGAAACTAATGCAATCTTGAGCTGCATTAGGAGAGGCATTGCTTCCACAAATAAGAAAGCAGTACTCTACCCTAAGAGCAGCTAGGTGGTACAGTGGATAGAGTGCCAGCCCTGCAGGCAGGATGATCTGAGTTCAAATCAGGCCTCAGACACTTACTAGCTGTGTGACCTTAACCCTGCCTCAGTTCTTCATCTCATCTATAAAATGTGCTGGATTCAGTATCTTTGCCAAGAAATCCCAAAGGAGGTTACAGAGTTGAACATGACTAATCAATTAAAAAAAACTCCACACTAATGAGGCCATTGCTGGAGTATTGTGTTGGTTCTTGGAACAAAAGAAAGACATTGATAAGTTGGAGATCATCCAGATGAAAGCAACCAGGACAAAGTCCAAATCATGTAAGGAGCTGGTGACATTTACCTTGGAGAAGAGAATCTAGTGGGGCTATATATATATATATGATTGCTATCTCCAAGTACCTGATGGACTATCATGTGCAAGTAGAGTTAGAACTGTTTTATTTGGCCTTAGAGAGCAGAACTGGGGACAAAGTGTTGGTAGTTACAAAATAGGTAAATTAAGACTTCATGTCAGAAAAATTTCTTAACATTTAGAGTCATCCAATGGTGGATTGGTGTGCCAAGGATGGTGTTACAATCTCTGTCAACAATGATCTTCAATAAGGGATCTATGACCACTTGTTTTGTATTTCAGAGTGAGGAATCCCTTTTTTAGAAAAGGATTGGGCTACATAACTGCCAAGGACATTTCCAACTTTAAAATTGTGATAGTATAGGATGTTGAACTGAATCTATTATGAAATGTAAAAGAGAAAAATGGAAACATGCTTGAATTAAAAAATTCAGTTTCACAAATACAAGATGGAAAGGTGCGACTGTAAAGAAGTCCATCTACTTTCAATTTTATTAATCTCTCCTTTGATTTTTAGGATTTTGAATTTGGTATTGAATTAGGGATTTTTAATTTGTTTTTTCTTTAGTTTTTTTAGTTGCATTTTCAACTTGTTGATCTAATCTTTTTCTATTTTATTGATGTAATAAATTAGAGATATAAATTTTCCTCTAAGTATTGTAAAGCAGCCCATCTATAAAAATATGGAGGATTTAGTGGACTGGAATGATAGTAGGAGTCAACCGTGCAAAGTATCAGCCTAAAAAGTTATTGCAATATTATGCTACAATGACAGCATACTGTCTAGAAAGAGAGACTATTATCTTGCTGGGAAGACCTCATCTGAAATGTGTTCACCATATTTTATCAGGATATGGACAAGCTGGAATCTCCTCAGAAGATAGTGAAGGGCCTCAAATTCATACACCTTGCAAGAACTGAGTTATTGAAGATGTTTAACCTGGAGAAGAGATTAATTTGGATTAGAATGTAAGCTCCTTCAGATCAAAGCCTTTTCTATTTTGTTTTGTTTTCTCTGTATCACCAGTACCTAAGCAGGTCATTTAAAATCTCAGGACTCTAGAGGAAGATGGTGGAATAAGGCAGCAAATTACCTAGCTCTCCCAAATTCCTCTCCAAATAATTTAAAATAATGCTTTGAGAACTTTTGTCCCACAAATGGGCATGGGGAGGGTGATCAGAGAATGTTTGCGAAAACCCTCTTCTTTCACTGGACAGGGGGCCCATGTACATTGACCAGATGAGGTCTTAGGCTGTGGCTATGGGCAAGGAGGAACCAGCACACACTGGTCAGTGAGGTAGCAGAGGAGCAGGGTCCTGCTCATGGATGGAGAGGACTGGTTGCAATGATTCACAGGAGAGCAGGGTCTCTGGTTCCAGTTCTAAGGGAGAGAAGTGAACTGAAACTTGTAGCCCTGGGAGAAGAGAGGCTGGCGATGCATTTCTAGGACTTCAGAAAGAGAGAGCATTTGTTATGGCAGCAAGGGGGAGGTGAGGGGAGGAGCCCTGGTTAAAGCTCAGTGGTGGAGAGGAATACCTAGGTCACTCATAAAACAAGGCATAGGCCAGAAGAGCAGTGACCACACCTGACCTTGGATCATAGTACCTTGGAAGAATCAAAAAGTCAAAGACTTCTAGATAGAGCTCTGAAAACAACACAAAGCACCTGAAACTGAGACATTATCCTGCAAATCCGGGAGCAGAACCCAAGCTTAACAAAAAGTTTACAGCCAAGAAATAGACCATTAATAAAATGAGTAAACAACAGCAAAAGAATTTGACTATAGATAGTTACTATGGTGAAAGAGATCAGGGTTCAAACTCAAAAGAAGACAATGAAGTCAAAATAGTTATTTGTAAAGCATCAAAGAAAAATTTTAAATGGCCACAAACCCAAAAAGAATTCTTGGTAGAGCTTCAGAAGGACTTTAAAAATTAAATAAGAGAGGTACAGGGAAAATTAGGAAATCAAATAAGAGTAATGCAAGAAAATTATGAACAATTGGAAAAAGAGGTCCAAAAGCTTACTGAAGAAAATAACTCCTAAAAAATTAGAGTTTGGCAAGGGAAAGCTAATGACTACAAGACATCAAAAAATAATAAAACAAAGTCTAAAGAACGAAAAAATTGGAAAGAACATGAAATATCTCACTGTGAAAACAACTGACCTAGAAAACAGATCTAGAAGAGATAATATAAGAATTGCTGGACTACCTGAAAGTCATGATCCAAAAGGAATCTAGACCAGCAGTGGGGAGCCTGTGGACCTCTAGATCCCTGGTCTAGATATTATACTTCAAGAAATTATTAAGAAAAAAATGCCCTGAAGGTTTAGAACTAGAAAGTAAAAATAGACATTGAAAAAATCCACTGACCACTGTCTGAAAAAGATCCCAAAATGAAAACTCACAGCAACATTATAGCTAAGTTTCAAAGCTCCTAGGTCAAAGAGAAAATATTACAAGTAACTAGAAAGAAAGAATTCAAATATTGTGAAACTATAGTCAGGATAACATAATATTTAGCAGCTTCTACTCTAGAAGACCACAAAGCATGGAAAATGATATTCCAAAGAGCAAAGGAGGTGAGTTTGCAACCAACAATAACCTACCCAGCAAAGCAAAGTGAAATCCTCCAAGGGAAAATTTTAATTTAATGAATTAAAAGACTTTCAGGAATTCTTGAGGAAAAGACCAGAACTGAACAGAAAATCTGAATTTTAAATGTAAGAATCAAGAGAAACATGAGAAGGTAAACATGAAAGATTAATCATAAAAGACTTAATGAGATTTACCTGTTTATTGTATTATGTAGGAAAATGTCTATAACTTTTAAGAATATTATCATTATTAGGGTAGTTAGAAAGAGTACACATAGATATTGGACTTTGGTTTGAGTTGATTATGATAGGATGATCCTAAAAAATAAAATTGGATAGGAAAAGATAAAATAGATCGAATTATCTCATACAAAATTGGCATCAATGGAAGAACTTTACAATGGAGAGGAAGATGGGGTGCAGGATGAGAAGTATGGAAACCTTATTATCATCAGAACTGAGTTAAAGATATACATCTAGTTGGGTATTAAAGTCTTGGTAACTTACAGAGAAATAGAAGAGCAAGGGGAAAGGATAAAGGAAGGACTCTTAGAAGAATATGAAAACTAGGGAGGCATTGGGCAGAAGTAAATTAGACTTCTGAGGAAAGATAGGGTAAAAAGAGAGAGAGAAGGATAAACAATGGAGACAAATAGGATGGAGAGAAATGCGAAACTAGAAATTATAATATTAAATAGGAATGGGATGAACTCACCCATAAAATGGAAATGGATAGCAGAATGGATCAAAAACCAGGACCTGACAATATGTTGTTTATGAGAAACACATTTAAAAATGAGAGACACATATTGAGTGAAAATAAAGGGCTGAAGTAGAGTTTATTATCTTTCATCTGAATGTAAAAAAAAAGCAAAGGTAGCAATCATGGTCTCAGAAAAAGGTAAAACAAAAAATAGATATAATTAAAAGAGATAAGCAGGAAAACTATATTATGTTAAAAAAATACCATAGGATCACAAAGTAATATCAGAACTGAACATATATGCACCAAATGCTATAGCATCCAAATTTATAAAGGAAAAGGTAAATGAATACAGATGGAAATAGATAGCAAAACTGTAATAGTGGGGGACTTCAACTTTCTCCTCTTAGAACTAGATAAATCTAACTAAAAAATAAGTAAGAAGTCAAAGAGATGAATAGAATCATAGATAAGACATCTAAAGAAAACTTAATGGGAATAGAAAGGAATATATCTTCTTTTCAGTAGTACATGGCACCTTTACCAAAATTGACTATGTATTAGGGCATAAAAACCTCAAAGTCAAATGTAGAAAAGCACAAATATCAAATTCATCCTTTTCCAATCATAAGGCAATAAAATTACATTTAATAAACAATCATGGATACACAGATTAAAGATTAATTAGATACTAAATAACCTAACCTTAAAGAATGAATGGGTTAAAGAACAAATAATAGAAAAAAATTATTTTATTAAAGAGAATTATAATAATGAGACAATATACCAAAATATAATGAATGCAGGCAAAACTAGTTATCACAGGGAAAGGTATATGTTTAAATGCTTACATCAACAAAATAGAGAAAAGGCAGATCAATTAATTAGATATGCAATTAAAAAACTAGAAAAAACAGCAAATTAAAAAATCTTCAGCTAAACAAAATGGAAATTCTGAAAATTAAAGGTCAGATGAATAAATTGAATTAAGAAAGTCATTGATTTAAAGAATAAAACTAGGAGCTCTTTTATTAAAAAAAACAATAAAATAGATAAATCAATGATTAACATGATTTTTAAAAAGAGAAGAAAACCATATCACAAGTATAAAAAATTAAAAGGGTGACTATACCATTAATGAAGATGAAATTAAAGTAATTATTGGGAGTTATTTTGCCCAATTCTATGGCAATAAATTTAACAATTTGAGTGAAATAAGAAAATACTTACAAAAATATAAACTGCCCTGATTAACAGAAGAGGAAACAGAATACTTAAATAAGTCTGTCTTAGATAAAGAAATTGAACAGGACACAAATGAGCTTCTTAAGGGAAAAAAAGCATTAAGACCAGATAGATTTGCAAGTGAATTCTTCCAAATATTTAATGATCAACTAACTCTAATATTAAATAAATGGTTTGGAATAATAGGCAAAGGAAGAGTTCTACCAAGCCCTTTTCAGAGCTGCTTACTCACCTTTGGCATCCACCTTTCACCTAACTCTCCTCTGTGACTCCAAAAAGCTATAGCATGCACAACAGTCACACCTCAGTAAAACTATCTCAGCAGATTGAGAGTAACTGACAGGCCTTAAACCGGTGAGTTACAGGTTAGTTCAAACTTGAGCAAGAACTGACTTGTGTACATACATAATCTTTTTTTCTGGAAATACTTAAAGAGGGGAGCAAGCAAACAGATGGCCTGCAATGGATGTGACTTGAAAGACAAGCTGATTAAAAGCTTCACAAGTTGGGCAAATGACTGTCATGCAAGTTGCTAATGGGGTAGTGTCTGGAGTAACCCACTCTTGCTTAATTAAATCTATTATCCCCTGTGTGCCACAATGACCACTTTATGAACTAAAAAAAGGTATACCTGGGGAGGAGTAGCTTACCTACTATCCCAGTCACCCAGACCCATTGTACTACTGTTTCCACTTCTTCACCACAAGTTCATACACAGTGAATAGTTGGTTCAAAATAATAGCATTAAAAGATACAATTACATGACTTGCCACATGATCCCAAATGGCACCCACTTATTTAGAAGTTTCGTTTCTCCACTTTAGATGGGAAAGATCCTAATTCCCCAAATGTCAGTGCTGCTTAGTTTCACAAGACCTTTATAGTAGGGCTCATCCCAGGGAACCTCAGAGACAAAGATCCCCTAAGAGGATTTACCATGTTTTTATTCCAGACATTTATTATTATTATTATTTTCTAGTTTTAAAAATATACTCTAATAATCATATAATAAATATATTTTAAAATAATAGTATTCACATTGAAAAGAGGAAGAAATTTGCTTTAACAGTTTCTCTTAGACTTCTTGTACTTAAAACTAAAACAAGCGATAATAATTTAAATGCCTTTCAAACTTATCAATTCATAGAGAGGAATTTATCTTATTACTCCTGGCATTTTATGCTAATCATAATAGTTTATGTAGTGCCTACCATGTGCCAGGTTTTTTTCTATGTCTTCAAAGTTACTTAAGCCTGTTTTCAGTAATACTTTAAAATGTTTGGTCTACAATTTCCCAATTTTGTTAACATCCCATGCCAGTTAGAAAAAGTACCTATAAATGAGATAGCATTTTGTTTACTGTATTTCTACAAGATCTGAGCACTCCCATGCTCATCCTTTACACAAGCCAGGCACTGTATTAAGCACTTCACAACTATGTGTTTCTCCCAACAAACCTGGGAGATAGGTGTAAATAATTATTTTTCCTTTTGTACGTGCAAGGACTTATTAGAGTCTCTAATATACTACCATTACAATATTTTCAATTCAATCAATTTTGATTTATAATGACTAGTGGCATTAACTAAACTACATTTTGGACAAGGTTCCATTATTTTTAGTCAGCTCATATTCAAAAAAATTCATGGTGATATTCCCAACTTCTCATTGCTGCTTCTTTGTTTCTTTGAGTTACCCAAAGAGCCAAACCAATTCCTTTAAATCTTCTAAATTACTAATCCTTTAGCATGACTATTTAAAGCAGAGCAAAGAAAAAATTCTTTCTCTATCAATCAGTTAATTAATATGCATTTTATGAAATTTATTTTATCATATTGATTGGAGAAGGAATACATATAGCAACTGTCAAAGGGGGCAGTGATTTTAAAAAATTCCTAAATCTTTTCTATTTCAGTGGGATTGAAATCTCTGAAATCTCCTTTTCAGAATTCTAAAACCCTTTACTTTCAAACCCTGAATTTGAGCTGTCAGTGCAAACAGACTCCAACCTTCTTTACACTTTGCCTTTGACTCATCCTTCTTATCTCCTTATGCAACACTACTCTTTCTTTATTCTACTTGCTTAATTCTTCTAGTAAACTCCTTTTTGGTTCTTCCGAGATTACAAATGCACATTTATACCAATTTCTTTAATCGCTTTTGGACAATTAAAATTGGTTACAATCACATAATTTTTTTGTAAGTGATAGGCAAATAGACCCCCAAAACAATTCACTCAGCTTAAGTTCCTTATTATAGGGTATCACAGATTTCAGTAAGCAAGATGACTTTGGAGAAAAAAAATCTTTCTCCTCAAAGTTAACCTCTTTTATGCTGGAAAGGTATTCCTCCAGCTATTTTGGCAATGCCCAGGGGGATTGACCAAAGCTGAACTATGGCAGAGCAATGTAACAGAAATTGCACTACTGAAAAAAACTATCTGACAGAGATTGTACTTTTCTGAAGGGCTCAGGGTATAACTTTTTCTCTATTTCCTTTCAAATCACTCAAAATTAAGTCTATTGATTTTTTAAAAATAATTTGAAAGTTCTTCTTTTCCCCTTCAAGATTTCAATATTTTATACCTTTTTAAGCCATATGCTTGTTTTAATTTAATCTTTTCCAATCTGCACGCCCTCCATTAGGTGTCCATGTGCTTAATTTGTTTCTGTCTATTTCTTACACATATTCTTGTTAATTCTATCTTCAACCTTTCTTTCCCTAACTTACTATAGCCTTATTATACAATTTGAACTTATTTTCACTAAACAATTGATTTCAACTCATTTTACTGTGTTCTTATTTACCTAAACAATTGGTTGTTTAAAAGCAGTAAATAACAGAAGGGTAAATGAACTTCAATTCTACCCACTTGTATTCTTTTCTGAAGATGGTCTAAAATTTCCTTATTCTGCCTTCTAATAATAAAAATTCCTTCCTTTAATAAACTTATCTCAACTTTAAGTACAGTTTTTAAGTATGTCTTTATTCTACACTAAAAATAAAACCAATTTCAAAGATTGATACTCCAAAACTTCAGACTTAACAATTGGCTAGCTGAAACTTCTTCAGGCTTAGCAAATGTGTTTCATTTTTGAATTCTGAATTGTGGAATTATTTAAGATCACAAGATTTTAAATCTAATTTCTCCTATACAATTCCTTAATTTTTTTTATTTTAACACTTCCATGAATTCCTGTTTCACTGAGTCTCTCTCACCCATATCTTATTACTAATAAGACAGTTCTTTCAAAGCAAACTTCAGTTTTAAAGCAATCCCCCAAAATTTTAAAGGTGTCTTTAAGGAATTACTGGTGTGTGATTTTGTTGTTGTTGTTGTTTTCATTAAACTCTACAGAGTTTGCTAATACCTCATAATCTCATCAAAATACTTTATAAAGACATCCAGAATATAATTTTGAAGTGAAAGAAATAATTATTCTTTTTCACAAATTTGGTTTCCAATCTTTTTTTTGTATCTTAGATTTCTATTAATTTCTATATCTGTCTTTCATCTGAGCAATGTCCAACATGGCCTGTGTTGGAAAGAGAGAAAAAAGAAAGATTTGTCCTCTTTAAGGCTTATGTATTTATTTTTTGTGAGGCAATTGGGGGTTAAATGACTTGCCCAGAGTCACTCAGCTAGGAAGTTTTATGTGGTTGAGGGTGGATTTAAACTCAGGTCCTCCTGACTCCAGGGCAGTACTCTCTCCACTGTGCCACCTAGCTGGCCCTAAGGCTTTTTTTTTTTTAAAGTTTACTTTCTTAGAGCCTGTTTCTTTTGGTTGATCATGCCAAAAGTTATAACACCTGTTAGCTATAAGTTTGCACAAAGCACAAATAACACAGACAAAATAGACACTTATTTCACATTCTCCTAAAGATTCTCCTAACTGGATAAGCTCCTTTCTATTTGAAGTAAGAAACTTCCTATTCCTAAACTTACTGCCATCATTTACAAAGCAGACACACACAGAATATATAACAAGACACAATTAAATCTGGCCTGAACTACTAGGTTTTTCTCTGGGAGATTTTGAAGTCAATATCTTACCTGTCTCCTCTATTAAGTATAGAACTTATGAATGTCTTGGAACTGGAGTACTGCTGTCAGCCTAGGATAATTCTTTTATTTTCTAATTATGTTAATGCTTTTAGAATCTTATCAAAATGTAATTTAGTAACAATACAAAATTGTTTTAGTCTAATTTGCCAATTGCATTCACCAATTTAAAGTGCACTTTATATTTAGTCCCTAATAGATAGAAGAGCTGGTTAAGATTCCCTTCATCTAGACTTTTTGCCAAAGTATAATCACAGGAAGAAAAATTGAGAATGATGAAGAATTTAGTGATAGCAATTGTTCACTTGTTCTAACCTGATTTGGGGAAGTTATTCAATAAAATTTCATAATTTTCTAAGTAATCAAAAGTTCCATGCTTTGGCCAAAACAATCCCCCAAACCTTCATAGTCTCAAACCAAACTTTACACAGCTTAATAGCTCTTTCTTTAGTCATCCCAAGATAAGGAGTCCACCCTTGTCCCAATTGGGATCCTGTAGGATGCATTTCTCCTCTTATGCCTGACCCCATCTCTCCTGCAGGCATCCCTCTTTGAAGGAACTTCTCCTTAAAGAACTGGACTAGATTCCTGAGGTACCCAGCTTTTGGCTTATTTCATCTGAGAAGTTACCCAGCTGAAGACTCTAGTGATGATGCCCCTTCAATTATGAGTGAAGGGAGGTAATGTTCTACCTGCCTGAGTTTCACCTATATGTCATCTTTCCTACAGCTAACATTGTAATATTCAGGGATTTGTTTGAGACATTACCATTTAATAGATTGATGGCTTGGGAAGGAAGTTTTTTCCAGGAGAGACAAAGATGGTGAATTGATCCATAGGGCAGTCAATTGATATGCCCTTTCCAGAAGCAAGGGTACTTTCAATTTGATTACTGTGCCCAGAATTGTGGGCAAGGATGGCCCAGGATTTCTTCTGCATTGTGGCTGTAAGATGCACAAGGTTTACCATGCTCACCATGCTTCCCTCACTCCCATCAGCCCTGGTTCTCCTGATGTGTGAAGAGTAGAGAAGTACAGCTTAAAATATTTTGTTGCTGTCTTACAGCTGATGAGGTTTGCATAGACTTGGAGAGATTTCATTTTTAGGAAGCATTTTCTTGCAACAAGCCTAAATTTGCCTGCATGAAAATTTGTGCTCATTGCTATTGATTCTGTCTTCTGGGGTCACACAGAACAAGCTTAACATCTCTTCCACATCAGAGCCCTTTGAATACTTGAAGAAAAATATTCTTCTTTTCCTAAGACTAAACAACTGTTCCTTCAAATGGTCATTATATAGCATTTTCAATTGTTTTACTGAAATCTCAGTAAATATATCTGCAACATTCCCTAATCTACCAAGCAAGTAAACCTGTCATAAGAGGACCATAGATTTAGAGCTGGAAGAGATGTAAAAACCATTGAATTCCACTCCCACATTTTACAGATGAGAAAACTAAGGGTGGTGAGCTTAAGTAGTTGCACAGGATCTCATAGTAAGTGTTCGAGGATTTGAAGACAGGTCTTCTTGACTCCAAGTTCAATGCTCTATTCACTATATCATGTTACCTCTACGAGAAATGAGTTTGATCTGACATAAGACCTCCTTTTTAAAAAAAATTAAACTTTGGATTTAACACAAAATCAACAGGACATTTCCATATCCATATTAAAAAAAAGATTGTATATAATTGTACATATTTTGATGAGAATAAATGACCTAATAGTTTTCATGTATCCAAAGTTAAGGAAATTGCTCCCTTTAATGCAGCTCTGAATAGCAGACCTGTTTTTTTTCTTTTTTAATGTAAAGGTGAATGACTGAATCAACCCATCAATTACTTCCACCTCATTTAAAGTAAATGATAAGATTTTCTCCCAGATACCTGAACCAGGTGAAAACTCATTTCAATCAATAACCAGAAGATTTTATGTGCAAGAAATGAAATGGATTGGTAGAGGAATCCTGGTGCAGAAGAGAGGTTAGGGTTGTACAAAAATAGGGGCTATTTTAGAACTCAGGAGATTCAAGTGCCTGGAAGCAGAGAGAAGAGAGAGATGCCTCTGAAGAGAAATTGCTTATGGGTTAGGAGGATGTTTCAGCCTTAAATTAGGTCTTCTCCAGCTAGCTGGTGCAGTGGATAGAGAAATGGTACTGGAGTCAGGAAGATCTGAGTTCAAATTGAGCCTCAGACACTTAGTAACTGTGTGATCCTGAACAAGTCACTTGACTGCTATTTACTTCATTCCCTAATCTGTAAAAATGGGAACACACTGGAGAAGGAAATGGCAAACCACTCCAGTATATTTGCCAAGAAAAATCTCATAGACAAGGTCCATGGGGTCGTGTAGAATTGGACACAACTGAACAATGACAGCAAAAACTAATTCTCCTCCTCCCCTTGACCTGAAGAGGACCTAGTGAATTTTATAGGATGAGAGAATTTGAGCTTTTTCTTTGACTCTTGCTCCAGACACTGCCAGATCTGCTGGGATGCTGACTAATGATTCATATCTGTATTTAACTCCTCTTGTCCTCCAGTTGAGAAGGAGAGGGAGGAGATCTAGGTTGTAGCTTAGACTCTCCTTCCTAAAGAAATCCCTTCACAGGGATAACTCTCTGTTCTCTATAATGCCAATTTTTGAATCTCCGAAGTTCTAAAGTAGATCCTGGTTTTATATAAGTCCCTGAGAATGTGGCCAGATGTCCTTAGCTAATCCATTTCATTTCTTCAATCACTCTAGTTGATCCAATGGCTTTTGAGGATTTCTTGTACTTCAAAAGTGTTTTTGATTGATTGAATCAGATGTGTTCTTACCTGGTTCACTATCAGAATAGCATTTTTTCATTTATTTTGAATGGAGTGGGTTAATGGATAGACTGACTCAATCACCTTCACTCTTATAATCTCCCCTCCATTTTTATCATTTGCCCTCCTCAGCAGATATATTGGAGCATGTTTGGCAGAGTCCAGAGTCCAAAACCCTTGGGAGCTCTCTAGTGACTTGGGGATATTCTGCATTGTCCTTTGTGAATGCCATCCTTAATGCTTTGTACTAAAATGTCTCTGTGTGGCCAAGTGGAATAGCTCATAATCAAATCTAGAAATTAACAATCTTTCATACTTCCAAATACAAGGCCAGACAATTTAACAGATAAGCATCATTTTACAAAGTTCAAAAACATAAATAAATGCAAAAAATATACTTAGTAAACACAAGATAGTTTGTGAGTATCATGGAAGGTAAAGGCAGTTATGGGTAGGACCAGGTAGAAGGGAGCACTTGTCAACTGGATTGGAACTGCCTTCTAACCTGTGAATGGTCAGAGCCAAAACAGAGTGGGCTAGAGACAGGAGAGTCAGGATACAAATAGAAATTTAATTAATTTCAAAGTGAGGAAGGCAGAAGCCCCACCCTCCATCCCCAAGAATTAGGGCTTATCTTACTGAGAGAAAGGCAGAGTTTATATACCTACTGGGCCAGAGCATGACATAATCATTTTTAGGTCTCGAGTTGCTGTTTCCATGGGTCCTGTGGGAACAATTCTTAAGTTGATTGTCTCAAGTCTTGAGGTTCGTGATGACTCTGTTGGGTACAGAACCAGAGTTCTGTGACAGAAACAGGAGTACAAGGAACAGGAATTGTGAGCATGTCAAAAATGTGATGGATACTGGCTCTCAGTTACTTGGGAAATAGGGGGAGCTAAAATCTGAAATCTCTCAGTGAACACCTGGTACTGGTCAAAGCAATACACTTATCCCAGGGGTGAGATCACCCAGAGGGCAAAGGATTATTATTATTCCAAGCTCAGTGCACAGCCTGCTTGCTGGGCTTTGGCTCTTGGAAACAGGTGGTTTCCAAAATATTTTGACACATTTCAGCTTAGCTTTGAAGGAGGAAGGGTATTGGAGGTGAAGATGTCATATAGTTCTTTTTTATATAATTAATTTATTTATTTTTAGTTTTCAACATTCATATCAGTAAGATCATGAGTTTTGAATTTTTTGCTCTAACATCTCCTCCCCCCTCCCCAAGATGGCATGCAATATGATATAAGCTCTACTTCCACATTCATATTCAATATATTTTCACATTAGTCATGATGTAAAGAAGAATCATAATAATGGAAGGAACCAAGAGAAAGAAGAAACAAAACAAAACAACAAAAGAAAAGGAGAGCAAATAGTATGTTTCCATCTGCATTCAGACTCCACAGTTCTTTCTTTGGATGTGGATAGCATTTTCTATTCTGAGTCCTTTGTAGTTGTCTTAGATCCTTGCATTGCTGAGAAGAGCTAAGTCTATCAAGGTCAGTCATCACATAGTGTGACTGTTCCTGAGTGCAATGTTCTCCTGGTTCTACTACCTTCACTCAGCATTGGTTCACATAAGTCTTTCCAGATTTTTCTGAAGTAGACCTGCTCATCATTTATTATAGCATAACAGTATTCCATTACATTCATATACCACAACTTCTTCAACCATTCCCCAATTGATGGACATCCCCTCAATTTCCAGTTCTTTGCCACCACAAAAAGAGCTGCTATAAATATTTTTGTACATGTGGGTCCTTTCCCCATTTTTATGATCTCTTTGGGATACAGACCTAGAAGTGGCATTGCGGGGTCAAAGGGTATGCACAGTTGCATAGCCCTTTGGGTATAGTTGCAAACTGCTCTCCAGAATGATTGGATCAGTTCATAACTCCACTAACAATGCATTAGTATTCCAATCTTCCCACATCTTCTCCAACATTTATCATTTTCCTGTTTTGTCATGTTAGCCAATCTGATAGGTGTGATGTGGTACCTCAGAATTGTTTTGATTTGCATTTCTCTAATCAATAGTGATTTAGAGCATTTTTTCATATGCCTATAGATAGCTTTAATTTCTTCTTCTGAAAACTGCCTATTCATATCCTTTGACTATGTATCAATTGGAGAATAACTTGTATTCCTATAAATTTGACTCATTTCTCAATATATTTTAGAAATGAGGCCTCTATCAGAGACACTGGTTATAAAAATTTTTCCCAGTTTTCTGCTTCCCTCCAAATTTTTGTTGCATTGGCTTCATTGTGCAAAAACTTCTCAATTTAATCAACATAATTAATGTAATCAAAATTATCCATTTTGCATTTTGTAATGTTCTCTATCTCTTGTTTGGTCATAAATTCTTCCCCTCTTCATAGACCTGACAGGTAAACTATTACTTGCTCGCCTAATTTGCTTATAGTATCAGTCTTTATATATAAATCATGTACCCATTTTGACTTTATCTTGGTATAGAGTATAACATGTTGGTCTATGCCTAGTTTCTGCCCTACTATTTTCCAATTTTCCCAGCAGTTTTTGTCAAATACTGAGTTCCTATCCCAGAAGCTGAAGTCTTTGGATTTATCAAATAGTAGATTAGCATAGTCACTGACTGTTGTGTCTTGTGTAACTGACCTATTCCACTGATCCACCACTCTATTTCTTAGCCAGTACTAAGTTGTTTTGATGATTGCTACTTTATAATACAATGTAAGATCTGGCATGGCTCGGCCACCTTCCCTTGCATTTTTTTTTTCATTAATTCTCTTAGTACTCTGGATCTTTTGTTCTTACACATGAATTTTGTTATTGTTATCCCTAGTTCTATAAAATACTTTTTGGTAGTTTGATTGGTATGGTATTGAGTAAGTAATTTAATTTAGGTAGATTTGTCATTTTTATTATATTAGCTCAGCCTACCCATGAGCAACCGATATTTTTCTGATTATTTAGATCTGACTTTATTTGTGTGAAAACTGTTTTGTAGTTGTGTTCATATAGTTCCTGGGTTTGTTTTGGCAAGTTGATTCCCAAATATTTTATAATGTCTACAGTATCTTTAAATGGAATTTCTCTTTCTATCTCTTGTTATTGAGCTTTGTTCATAAGATATAGAAATGCCAATGATTTATGTGGGTTTATTTTATATCCTGCAACTTTACTAAATTTGTTTATTATTTCAAGTAATTTTTTTACTTGATTCTCTAGGATTCTCTACGTATACCATCATATCATCTGCAAAGAGTAATAACTTTGTTTCTCCTTTGCCTATGCTAATTCCTTCAATTTTTTTCTCTTCTCTTATTGCTAGTGCTAATATTTCTAGTACTATGTTGAATAATAGTGATGATAATGGACATCTTTATTTCACCCCCAATCTTATTGCAAATGTTTCTAACTTATGTCCTTTACATATAATGCTTGCTGATGATATTAGATAGATGCTACCTTTCATTTTAAGGAAGACTCCATTTATTCCTATGCTCTCTAGTGTTTTTAATAGGAATAGGTGTTGAATTTTGTCAAATATTTTTTCTGCATCTATTGAGATAATTATATGATTTCTGTTAGATTTGTCATTGATTTGGTCAGTTATGCTGAGAGTTTTCCTAATATTGAACCACCCCTACATTCCTGGTATAAATCCTACCTGGTTATAGTGTATTATCCTTGAGACAAGTTGCTGCAATCTCTTGGCTAATATTTTATTTAAAATTTTTGCATCTGTATTCATTAGGGAGATTGGTCTATAATTTTCTTTCTCTGTTTTGGCTCTTCCCAGTTAACGTATCAGCACCAAATTTGTATCATAAAAAGAATTAGAATTTCGCCTACTTTCCCAAATAGTTTATATAGTATTGAAATTAGTTGTTCTATAAATATTTGATAGAATTTACTTGTAAATCTATCTGGCCTTGGAGATTTTTTCTTAGTGAGTTCTTCAGTTGACTTTTTCAATTTCTTTTTCTGAAATGGGGTTATTTAAGTATTTTATTTCCTTTTCTGTTAATCTGGGCAATTTGTATTTTTTGTAAATATTCATCCATTTCACTAAGATTGTCAAATTTATTGGCATACCATTTGGCAAAATAGCTTCTAATTATTGCTTTGATTTCCTCTTCATTGGTGGTGAGTTCACCCTTTTCATTTTTGATACTGGTAATTTGGTTTTCTTCTTTTTTTAAATCAAATTAACCAAGAGTTTATCTATTTTATTGGATTTTTCCATAAAACCAGTTCTTAGTTGTATTTATTAGTTCAATAGTTTTCTTAATTTCATTTTTATTAATCTCTCCTTTGGTTTTCAGAATCTCTAACCTGGTATTTAATTGGGGATTTTTAATTTGTTCTTTTTCTAGCTTTGTTAGTTGCATGCCCAATTCATTGATGTCTTTTTTCTTTGTTTTATCCATGTAAGAATTTAGAGATATAAAACTTTCCCTAAGGACCACTTTTCACTGCATTCCATAATGCTAGGTCATATAGTGTGTAAAGGGGAGCAATGTGTACTAAGACTAGAAAGATAGGCGGAAGTCAAATTGTGAAGGGCTTTAAATTCCAAACAAAGCAGTTTGTGGTTGATTCTTGAGGTGAAAGGGAGTCAGTCACTGGACCTTCTTGAATAGGAGGATGGTGTGGTCAGATCACTGATTTAAGAAAATCACTTTGGCAACTTTGTGTAGTATAGATCAGGCCTGCACAACAGGCCTGATGTGCTTGAGACACATCAAAGGATTTTGGGTGGCCCATGAAAAATATAGAGGAAAACATCCTCTATATTTTTTGTTGGCCTACCCAAAATCCTTTGGCATGCTAGTGGGCTGTAAATGGCCTGTGGGCCACAAGTTGTGCTGGCCTGGTATATATAGAGTGATCAGTTGACCTCTGTGTGCCTGGGGCAACTCCTCTGACTTGAGGAAGGGAAACAAATTTGGAAGATTTTGAAATGGTCTGATTGAGAGCCAGTGAATGCCTGAATTAAAGTGTGGATATGTCAGTGGAAAAGTGATAGATGTGATATATGTTGTGGAGGTAGACAAGATAAGATTCAATTAATTGGTTACATAGGGACAGTGAGAATGAAGTGTTGAGAATGATTCTGAGATTGTGAGCCTGAGTGACTGGAAAAATGGTGGTGCCCTTGACCTTCCAAGTGCCAAAAAGTTTATCACTATTACAATTGGAGAGAAAGGACAAGCTATTAAATTCTTCTCTTTGTGAGACCCAAGGTCACACAATAACAGATACCTCCAAATGGGTACAAAATATGAACTCTGACCAGGTTCCCATTACAACCTGTAACTCCTCAGACTTCTGACTGGACAAGAGGCTTCTGGACCAAAATATGGCTAAAGAAATTTGGGAGTTGAAGGCACTTCTGGATCAAAAGAACTAAGGGGATTCAGGGGATGAGAGACTGAAATATTGGAGGGAGAGGAGTACACTGTAGTCCCTGAAATTGAGTTCAGAGGAAGGAAAGAAGGATAAAGAGACTATGGATAGAGCCCTAGAGGGGAACCAATTAGATAGGACTAGGGAGTAATCAGTCCAGTAGCAAATTAGGAGTAGCTAGGCCAGTCAGTGTGAAAGCTGAATTCTTATTGACAGATGGGGCTACCACTCA
Organism: Vombatus ursinus; assembly: GCF_900497805.2. Taxonomy (NCBI): domain Eukaryota; kingdom Metazoa; phylum Chordata; class Mammalia; order Diprotodontia; family Vombatidae; genus Vombatus; species Vombatus ursinus. The sequence continues at coordinate 2,989,810 of NW_020952097.1, forward strand.
AGAACTGGAAGTAGGCCACAAGCATCAGACTATTTCTTTTTTATTAATTAATTAAGTAAGTAAGTAAGTAATTATTAGTTTTCAACATTCACTTTTATAAGATTTTGAATTCTAAATTTTCCCCTCTCTCTCCCCTCCTACCTCTCCAAGATGGCATGCAATCTGATACAGGCTATACATGCACAATCATATAAAGCATATTTCCATATTTTTCATGTTGTGAAAGAAAAATCAGAACAAAAATGAAAAAACACAAATAAGAAAACAAAAAGAGAAAATAGTATGCTTCAATCTACATTCAGACTCCATAGTTTTTTCTCTGATGTGGATAGAATTTTCCATCATGAGTCTTTTAGAATTGTCTTAGATCCTGGCATTGCTGAGAAGAGCTAAGTCTAACAAAGTCAGTCATCATACAATGTTGCTGTTCCTGTGTACAATCTCCTGGTTCTACTCCCTTCACTCAGCATCAGTTCACACAAGTCTTTCCAGGTTTTCCTGAAATCTGCCTGCTCACCATTTCTTATGGAACAATAGTATTACATTATATTCATATACCACAACTTGTTCAGCAATTCCCCAATTGATGAGCATCACCTCAATTTCTAATTCTTTGCCACCATGAAAAGAACTACTATAAATATTTTTGTACCTGTGAGTCCTTTTCCCATTTTTATGATCTCTTTCAAATATAGACCTTCAACCACCACAACCACTACTCCTGCCACAGCCACTGCTAACATTTTCAGGGGCATGAGAATGAGGGCATCAAACCAAGTTGCAGAGTAATGAAACTCCCTGGGGGAGACTTAATCAATTTCTTTGGAATTCCAGAAGAAGTTATTCCTTCAAATAGACCAAATAGTATGGCATCTAATATCTTTGGAGCATCCAAGGAACCTCAGAATACAACCAAAATGTCAAATCCTTCAGGAGGTGAAGGAAGTGGTGTCTTTGAAGAGCCTACTCCTGTGCAGGCTCACATTTGAATACCCCTGTGGGAAGACCACTAACATCTTTGGGTCTCCAGTCACCATTTCTTGTGCCCTTAGCACACCCAAACAACCCAAGAATCATATTGTCTCAGGTGAAGGTAAGGACACAAAATTGCAACTCAGAGCTACAGAGAATACACAATCTTCAAGAGAAGAACATGATGGGAAATGTGACAAAGGAGAGGAGGAATGAGCCAAGGAAACTGAGTCTAAACTCTACATTGACAATCATTAGCCCAGGTTGGGCCTCAAGCCTTGCTCACACAAAAAAGTCCTCAACCCACCAGGTGGCAAATCCAGCATCTCTTTCTATTAAAGGAAACTAATACCAGCATCTTCAGACTAGAAACTCTTCTGTTAGAGTGTCAAGGTTTCTAGTTTCTGATTAGTAGAAGTTGAGGTGGGGCAGGAGAGAGGTGGGGTTGACGATTTATGTGAAGATTTTCATGTAGCTCACTACTCAAACTTGTCTTCTAGAAAACAGATAGGGCTACACAGGACCAGGAGACAGAGCCTTTCAGGGAAGAGAAAACAAATTGTATGTGAGCAATAACGAACTCCGCAGAACAGCATCCAAGATCCATTTGCATCCAAGAATTAGCGCCAAATACAAGAAAATCTTTGATTGAATGAAAGAAAATGGGGAAAGTAGGGTCTTCATGGGTACTAGGAACATCTATGTTTTGGTGGGAAAATGTACATCTCGGGATGATTCTGCAGCAGTAGCCATCGACAGTACCACTAGGGGACTGAAAAGCCCATGTAAATGATGTGTTGGATGGCTGCCCGAAGAATGCTCCCCCTCCTTTGTCTGGTAAAGGGATACAACCTGTGTTTCAGAAGGGTAATAGATTATTTAGCTCACAGAGCCCTTAAATTATAGAGTGATGATACAGGACCTTTACCTTTTCTGGGGACACTACTAATGTCTGAGAAGACACATGTTAAATCTGTGTCCTTTCAAGTTTGCCTCCATGATGCGTTGTTCTACAAACATTCTATGAGACTTTTGACCTCTTTCCCAGAGAAGTCAGGGAAAAACTCCCTAAGCTGCAACTTGAAAGGTGTATTGGACTTGATTTGACCTTTTGTAAGTGCTTATCATTCAAGTCAATTTTCCTTTTCCCTTGTGTGTAGACCTATTGTTAATGGCAGATTTTTGCACCCTGTTCTTCCAGAGGCATCTGTATCTTCTGTCATCTAAAAGCCCTTGGCCTGATCATAGATCAAAGGGCCTGCTTTACATAAAAGAGTAAGTTGGATCTCTTATTAACTGATATTTAAAGTGAATAATTTCTCCTTGCCATTCTCATAAGTTTTAAATACCTTTGACTAACTGCAGTTCAACAGTGGTATGAACATATTACTCTTACAAACCACAATTTTTTCCTAACAGGGAGAAGTGGGATCTTCTAGCCTTTTTAAAAGGTATTATTAACCTATCCAATTTCTTTCTGATATTTTGGTTATTCACATTTTTCTAAGACTTTTTGCTATAATCATGGAGAAGAGACAGATGAATGGAGAGGAAAGCAAATTACTGAGAACCTTAAGTTATTCAAAATAAACATATTGGGTAATAAAAAAAAATTGTACCTGTAAGTCCTTTTCCTTTTTGTCATTTTGGTCCTCTTTGAGAACAAAGGACAGCAACCATGACCTCTTTGGGATACATACCTAGAAATGGTATTGCTGGGTCAAAGGGTATGCACAGTTTTATAGCCCTTTGGGTATAGTTGCAAATTGCTCTCCAGAATGGTTGGATCAGTTCACAACTCCATCAACAATGCATTAATGTTCCAATTTTCCCACATCTTCTCCAACATTTATCATTTTCCTGTTTTTTTCATGTTAGCCAATCTGATAGGTGTGATGTGGTACCTCAGAGTTGTTTGCATTTCTCTAATCAATAGTGATTTAGAACATTTTTTCATGTGACTATAGATAGATTTAATTTCTTCCTCTGAAAACTGTCTGTTCATATCCTTTGACTATTTATCAATTGGGAAATAACTTGTATTCGTATAAATTTGATTCATTTCTCAATATATTTTAGAAGTGAGGCCTCTGTCAGACACTGTGTATAAAATTTTTTTCCCAGATTTCTGCTTTTCTTCTAATCTTAGTTGCATTGGCTTCGTTGGTGCAAAAACCTTTCAATTTAATGCAATCAAAATTATTCATTTGGCATTTCATAATCATCTCTGTCTCTTATTTGGATGGATTATTTCATCATAATTTCATCCATTCTCCATAGATCCGACAGGTAAACTATTACTTGCTCTCCTAATTTACTCATAGTTTAACCCTTTATGTTTAAATCATGTACCCATTTTGACTTTATCTTGGTATAGGGTGTGAGATGTTGGTCTATGCCTAGTTTCTGCCACACTAATTTCCAGTTTTGCCAGCAGTTTTTGTCAAATACTGAGTTCTTATCCCAGAAGCCGGAGTCTTTGGTTTTGTCAAAGAGTAGATTACTATGGTCATTGACTACTCTGTCTTGTGTATCTAAACTATTCCACTTATCTACTACTGTTTTTCTTTGCCAGTAGCAAGTAGTTTTGATGACTACTGTTTTATAATACAGTTTTAAATCTGGTATGGCTAGGCCACCTTTCCTTGCATTTCTTTTCAGTAATTCCCTTGATATTCTGGACCTTTTTTTCTTACAGATGAATTTTGTTATTAGCTTTTCTAGCTTTATAAAATATTTTTGGTAGTTTGGTACGGCACTGAATAAGCAAATGAATTTGGGTAGAATTGTCATTTTTATTATATTAGCTCAGCCTACCCACGAGCAATTGATCTTTCCCTAATTATTTAGATCTGACTTTATTTGGGTGAAAAGTGTTTTGTAATTGTGTTCATATAATTCCTGAGTTTGTTTTGGCAGGTGGACTCCCAGATATTTTATATTATCTATAGCTATTTTAAATGGAATTTCTCTTTCTATCTCTTGCTGTTGGGCTTAGTGATATAAAAATGATTTTTGTGAGTTTATTTTATATCCAATGCCAAATGAATAATTTTGATTGCATTAAACTGAAAAGTTTTTGCACCAACGAAGCCAATGCAACTAAGATTAGAAGAAAAGCAGAAATCTGGGGAAAAAATTTTTATACACAGTGTCTGACAGAGGCCTCACTTCTAAAATATATTGAGAAATGAATCAAATTTATATGAATACAAGTTATTTCCCAATTGATAAATAGTCAAAGGATATGAACAGACAGTTTATATTTATATAAAATAAAAGCAACAACTTTGCTGAAGTTGTTTATTATTTCAAATAGTTTTTGATGATTCTCTAGGATTCTCTAAGTTTACTATCATGTCATCTGCAAAAAGTGATAGCTTTGTTTCTTCTTTGCCTATTCTAATTCTTTCAATTTCTTTTTCTTCTCTTACTGCTAAGATTAACATTTCTAGTATTATATTGTATTACAGTGTTGATAATGGATATCCTTGTATCAATCCTGATCTTACCAGAAATGCTTCTAGCTTAGCCCCATTATATATACTGCTTGCTGATGGTTTTAAATAGATGGTAGTTATCATTTTAAGGAAAACTCCATTTATTCCAATGCTCTCTAGTGTTTTTAATAGAAATGGTTGTTGTATTCTGTCAAGAGTTTTCTTCATCTATTGAGATAATTATATGATTTCTGTTAATTTTGTTATTGATATGATCAATTATGCTCATAGTTTTCCTAATATTGAACCAGCCCTACATTCCTACATGGTTATAGCATATTATCCTCATCATAAGTTGCTATAATCTCTTTGTTAATATTTTATTTAAAATTTTTCATCTATACTCATTGGGGAAATTGGTCTATAATTTTCTGGTTTTGGCTCTTCCCAATTGCAGTATCAGCAATATATGAATATCATAAAAGACTGGTAAGACTCCTTCTTCACCTGTTTTTCCAAATACTTTATATAGTATTGGGATTAATTACTCTTTAGATGTTTGATAGAATTAGATTGTAAATCCATCTGGACCTGGAGATTTTTTCTTTTTCTTTTTGTTTTGCTTTGTTTTGTCTTTTTTAATTATAATTTTTTTTTCGCTTTTTGTTTTTTTTTTATTAGAGATTTTTTTTTTCTCAAGGAGTTCATTAATGGCTTGTTCAATTTCCTTTTCTGAAACAGCATTATTTAACTCTTTTATTTCCTCTTCTGTTAATCTGGGCAATTTATATTTTTTTTGTCAATATTCATCCATTTCACTGAGATTGTCAGATTTATTGGCATCCAATTGGGAAAAATATTTCCTAATTATTGTTTTAATTTCCTCTTTATTGGTGGTGACTTGAACCTTTTCAGTTTTGATACTAATAATTTGGTTTTCTTCTTTCTTTTTAAAATTGAATTAACCAAAAGTTTATCCATTTTATTTATTTTCATAAAACCAGCTCTTAATTTTATTTATTAGTTCAATAGTTTTATTAATTTCAATTTTTTTTTCTTGAGGCAATTGGGGTTAAGTGACTTGCCCAGAATTACATAGCTAGTGAAAGTTATGTGTCTGAGGTCGGATTTGAACTCAGGTCCTCCTGTCTCCAGGGCCAGCGCTCTATCTATTATGCCACCTAGCTGCCTCTTAATTTCAATTTTCTTAATCGCTTCTTTGGTTTTCAGAATTTCTAATTTGGTCTTTAATTGAGGATTTTTAATTTGTTCTTTTTCTAGCTGTTATAGTTACACACCAATTCATTTATTTCCTCTTTTTCTATTTTGTTCATGTGAATATTTAGAGATATACAATTTCTCCTAAGAATTGTTTTTGGTGAATCCCAGAAGTTTTGGTATGTTGTCTAATTACTGTCTTTCTCTTGGATGAAGTTATCAATTGTTTCTATGATTTGTTGTTTGACCCACTCATTCTTTAGGATTAGATTATTTATTTTCCAATTAATTTTTACTGTGACTTTCAATGGCCCTTTATTACATGTAATTTTTATTGCATCATGATCTGAAAAGAATGCATTTAATATTTCTGCCTTTCTGCATTGGATTGTGAGGTTTTTATGCCCTAGTACATGGTCAGTTGAAAAAAAAGTATATTCCTTTCTATCTCCATCCAATTTTCTCGAGAGATCTACCATATCTAATTTTTCTAAAATTCTATTCACCTCCTTAACTTCTTTCTTCTTTATTTTGTGGTTAGATTTATCTAGTTCAGAAAGGGAGAGGTTGAGGTCCCCACTAGTATAGTTATGCTCTCTATTTCTTCCTGCAACTCCCCAAACTTCTCCTCTAAAAATTTTGATGCTATACCACTTCGTACATATATGTTTGGTAATGACATCACTTCATTGTCTATGGTACCTTTTACCAAGTTATAGTTTTCTTACTTCTTTTAATTTGATCTACTTCTGCTTTTATTTTGTCTGAGATCAGGATTGCAACCCCTGCTATTTTTTTAAACTTCAGCTGAAGCATAATATGTTCTGTTCCAGCCTTTTACCTCTATTTTGTATATATCTCTGTTCTTCAAATGTGTTTCTTGGTAAACAACATATTGTAGGATTATGGTTTTTAATCCACTCTTCTATCCACTTCCACTTTAAGGGAGAGTTCATCCCATTCACATTCACAGTATTGTGTCCCTCTCTCCATATTATTTTCTCCCTTTTCATGCTTTTCTCTCTCCTTTCTTTCTTTCCTGCCTCATTAGTGTTTTACTTCTGACTCCCACCTCCTTCTATCTGCCCTCCTTTCTATCTACCCCTCCCTTTTATTTCCCCTTTTCCCTTATATTTCCTATAGGATAAGATAGATTTCCATACCTGAGTATTGTTATTCCCTCTTTGAGCCAAATCTGATGAGAGTAAGGTTCAAACAGTGCTCATCTTCCATTATTTACCTCTACTATAATAGGTGTTTGTACCTCTTCATGTGATATAATTTATCCTTTTCTGCCTCCTCCTTTCCTCTTCTCCCAGTATATTCTTTTTCCCCCTTAATTATTTTTTATCATCACATCAAAGTCAACATATACCCACATCCTCTCATTATGTATAACCCTTCTAAGTGTCATGATAAAGATACAGTTCTAAAGAATTACAAATATCATCTTCCCATGTAGGGATGTAAATGATTTAACCTTATTGAATAACATTTTTTTCTTTCCTATTTACCTTTTTATGCCTCTCTTGAGTCTTCTATTTGAAGATTGAATTTTATGGTCAGTTCCTATTTTTTCATCTGGAAAATGTGGAAGTCCCCTATTTCATTGAATTTCCATCTCTTTCCCTGAAAGACATGCTCAAATTTTGGGGGGGGAGTTGATTCTTGGTTGTAATCCAAGCTCCTTTGCTTCCAGAATATTATATTCCAAGGCCTCTCATCTCTTAATATAGAAGCTGCTAGGTTCTGCGTAATCCTGACTATGGTTTCACAATATTTAATTTTTTTTTTCTTTTTGGCTGCTTGCAGTATTTTCTCCTTGACCTGATAATTTTGGAATTTGGCTATGATATTCCTTGGAGCTTTTATTTTGCAAATTCTTTCAGGAGATTGCTGGATTCTTTCAATAACTATTTTACCTTCTGGTTCTAGGATATCAGGGCAGTTTTCTTTAATAATTTTTTGAAAGATGCTGTCCAGTCTCTCTCTCTCTCTTTTTTTATCATGTTTTCTGGTAGATCAATAATTCTTAAATTCCCTCTCATGGATATATTTTCCAGGTCAGTTGTTTTTCTAATGAGGTATTTTAAATCTTCTCCTATTTTTTTCATTCCTTTTATTTTGTTTGATGGCTTCTTGAGGTCACATAGAGTCATTAGCTTCCACTTGACCAATTCTAATTTTTAAGAAACTGTTTTCTTAAGCGAGTTTTTGTAGCTCCTTTTCTATTTGGCCAAATCTACTTTTTAAAGGGTTCTTCTCTTCAATTTTTGTGTCTCTTTGTCACTTTGGTCAATTCTACTTTTTAAGGAGCTGTTTTCTTCAGTGATTTTTTTTCCCATTTGGCCAATTGTAGTTTTTAAGGAATTGTTTTCTTCAGTCAATTTTTGTTTTTCCTTTTCCAAGCTGTTGACTCTCTCTTGCATACCTTTAATTTCATTTCCCAATTTATCTTCTACCTCTCTTATTTGACTTGTAAAATCATTCTTGGCTCTTCCAAGAAGGCTTTTTGGCTTGAGACCAATTCATATTCCCCTTTAAGGTTTCAGATAAACATATATTGATAATGTTCTCCTCTTCTGAGTTTGTGTTTTGATCTTCCCTGTCATCATAATAACTCAATTGTCAATGTTCATTTTTACTCCTTGCTCATATTGTTTGCATATGTTCTGACTTTTAAAGTTGAGCTCTCCTGCTGGAGCACAGGGTTTACCATCCCAGGCTTCTGTGCTGGAGGCCAGGAGCATGGGCACTGTTTGTGTGCTAGGGCCTCAGGTGCTGGCTGCTTGAGACTGTAAGGGTCTGGCAGCTTATTTAGTGCTGAGCTGATGTCCTAGTGGTGGTATCTGGCATGTGCTGAGGTCAGATGGGGATTTTCTGTGTTTTCCCAGGGCTACACTGAAGCACCCAGAGGTCTGGGCACTCAAGGACACTTGCCTGGCCAGGGCTGCACTGGAGCATGGAGAGGCCCAGTGACTGGAAGACACCTGTCATCCAGGGGCTGTGCTGAAGCATGTGGAGGTTCAGCTGCTGCAGGCTGCCTGCCTGCTTGGGGCTGATCCAGCACACATGGTGGTTCTCAGAGCTGGAGCCTGCTGATTCCCTTGACTTTGCTGAGGCACATGGGAGGGGGTGGATCTTGGTGTTGGTGCTTGCCTGCTCCATCACCCTGGGGCTCAGGATCTCCCACTGGTTTGCTGAGGAGGGTTTTGTTGCTGGCTTACCAGGAGGCCTCTCATCCTGGAGTGCACTACCATTTTACTGGAGTGACTTGTACCTTTCTTGGTCATCCTCCAAGCTTCCTGGGTTAAAAGACTGCTCCATCCCATCTTTCCACTGACTCCACTGTTCCAGGATTTTCTGGGTTTTTCAGAAGTCAATAAGGAAGAGTGAGAGAGATTTACTGCTTACTCCACCATCTTGGCTCCCATGTCTTACAACTATATTAATAATACTGTATACAATGTTCTCTTGGTTCTGATCATTTTGTTCTTCATTGTGTCATGTAAGCCTTTCCATGTTTTTCTAATAATAAGGCCCCTTTTTCCTATTGTAGCAAATTTGATAATTAGCTCAAGTAGTCTATAAAAGATATGAGCACAATGCAAGTATGTAAGATGTTACTGTTTTCAGTCTAAATGTGTAGTCATTTAACTTGTGGGGTGGAAGTCAGAAACTTCTTTTTTAAGGAATAGAAGTTTAGTACCATCAGTCATCTTAGTCAAAAGTACTGTTTGTGTAATATCTATTCAGTTTGAATATGGTTAACAGCTGAACATGTTCTACTCAGTTGATATACACTGTTTTCTATATACAATTGGGAATTAATTACTTAAGTATCCTCCCAAATCTTCTATTATAATTGGAGTAAAGTCAGCCTCTTATAAGTAAATTCATTTGTGAAACCATTGATCCTCGGGATGGAAAGCCTCTACTGGCAAGAGTGTTGTTATTTTTGTTTTCAAGAACAGGTTTGTCTCCTCAGTAGCATATGATCCTCCTAAAGGAGTTAGAATAAGAGTGGAAATTTTTGGTAAAGTAAAAAGATCAGACAATCCTGTGTGTCAAATATAAATGATTCTAATGGGACATTAGAATGCCCCATTCACATCCCCCATTTGCTCTACCCTACTTCATTCACTCTTTCTCACTCAGCCCACCCTGATTATAATAGCATATAATGAACTGCTCTATTTCTACCTTTTTAGTCCTCATCTACCACATGAGAACCAGGGTGACTAGAACATTTCTTCAGGCTCAGGGACTATGGAGATCGTTATTTATATTGGATCTCTAGTATTATGCTCACTGGAAGGGATTCCTTGCCTCCTTCCCCAAGGTTTAGGGATGAAAAAAAAGAAAGAGCCAGTGTGAGCTGAGGGTGAAAAAGGAAAAGTGAGGCTAAGAACAGAAGACAGACTCACCTCTTCACCCATGCTGAGATGAGGGGAGCTAAGCTGAGGGACAATGCTGGATACCTGTGAATGCTGACCTGTGTGCTGTGAATCTTTTAAGTATCTCACACAGGTTTTCTCCTAGATGCTACCTGGCCTGGGAGCCAGCCATGGTATGGGAAACAAATCTTTTCTCTACCATTTCACTTCTGTCTCCTCTATCCACTCCCCATGACCTCTTCCTTTCCCCCAGGCAAAGCATGAGCCTCAAAAGGGAAGATCCCCTACAACAGAACCCAGATCTATCCAGTTCCCACTCTGTCTTCTGAAACTGGCCCCACACCTCCATTGGTGTCAGTATGATGTAACTCACACCACTCTAATACACAAACCCACACACACTCCTTCCAGGGCTTATGTCCTGTGACTGCTACTCTCCATTGTTATATCTACCTGTACAGGAGTTGTCGCATCAGGCTGAGAGTTCCTTTTTCTTCTGTATCCCTAGCCCTTGGCAGGGTGCTTGGCATATATTAGATATTTAATAAATTCTTGATGATTTTACTTAACTAGACTTCTGCTCTAAATATAACCCTCTTTCCATTATAATGTGGTGCTTTCTAAACTTAGAGCACATTTCACGATAGAACAAGACAGACTATTCATATATCAAGTGAAGACTCTTTCCTTTATTTTGGTCTGGAACTATGATTTCATTTGTTTAGGGAATGACTGATATGGAAACTCCCTCTGCTAATACAATTACCTTGGAGAGTGGCCTGAGAGCTGGTGTGTGTAGCAGAGGCATGACTTTCTGAGCCCAAGCCTGGCCTCCTGGCCACTGCATCATCCTGCCTCTTAGATCTTTTGTCATTGTGTATTAATGTCTTAAACTTAGAGGCAGGACTCTAATACCAGGCTACTAACCCTCTCAGTTTCAGGTTCAAAGTTGGGACAAAATATACCATCATGTTTATTTAACATTACACATTTAAAAATATTTGCCCTAACACGGTAAGGCTATGCAATAAGGACAGAGTGGCACCTGAATCCTTTGGATGCAGTAACCTTTGTCTCCTCTAGAAATGCATCTGGTCAGTCAGTTGCCAGGATATGGTGACTCACATGGTGTCAGGTACCCACCAACTCTGAGAGGTGCTGACTACACATGTCTGGGACTTTTTGTGCCCCAAGACCAGGAAGCTGGATCAGGGAAGCTGGGCCAATCAGGAGTTGTGGAGGGGAGCAAGCTTGATCAGGAAGTTGGAAAAGCTGTCTCAGGAAACTGCTAGTCCTATCACACTCACAAAGGAAAGACTGAGACCTAAAAGGAAACATGAATAGACCAGAGCATGGGAAGGCAAGTGCATCAAGAGATGGATAAAACCAGAGCTGTCACTGGGAGATAAGGTGTTTGGTTCTTAGGGTCACCACAGAAAGAAGGAAGGTACGAGACAGGGTCAGCAATGATTCCTAGAAGAAGATTACCCAGTTCCACTGAGTTCTCTCCACCACCACCCCCAAGTCACTGGGTCACAGGTATATTCACAGGAGGGTAGCTCCCTGAACAGTTAAGGGTCATGAGGTTTATGAGACTATTTTCCCCCAGGTGACTGTAGTGGGTTTCCCTTCTCTGATTTCACAGGTAAAGAGATGTTAAGTATAACCTAGAAGTCCTAACCCCTCTCTCTCCTGTACTAAGCATGTGATTGACTTAGGGTTTTGTCCTGTGTAGCCCTGCTTCTGGTAAAAGAAGGTTCCCCTTTTTCATATGCATTGGCTAGCTAACGAATCCCTACCCTGAAGGACAAAGAAAATGAGATTATAAGTCTCAGTTTCCTCCAAAGAGGAAAGTAACAAAGGAATTTAAAGTGCAATATGAATCAAGAATGGAACAAGCAGTTTATTCCTACTCACAAAAAAAAAATACTAAAGATAGACAAATCGTAACATGCTTTAGCCATGTCTTTAGAACAGGATTCAGTAACTCATCCTCACATACATGATAGCCTGAGAGGATAATATTTAAACTGTATCAAAGCATAAGGTAGATTTTGTTCTTGTTGTTCAGTCACTTCAGTTATGACTGACTCTTGTGACCCTATTTGGGTTTTGTTGGCAAATGTACTAGAGTATTTACTTCTCCAGCTCATTTTATGGATAAGAAACTGAGGCAAACAGGGTCAAGTGACTTGCTCAGGGACACACAGTAAGTGTTTGAGGTTTGATTTCAACTCGTTAAGATGAGTCTCACTAACTTCAGCGTCAGCACTCTATCCACTGTGGTATCTAGCTGACCTGTAAGGCAGTTTGTAATACATTATTTGGGTACTTTACATTTCATCTCTGACATTGTCAGATCAAATGCCAAGCTTGGGTCAGGCATCTTTCTGGTGGCATCTTCTCTGATGCAGAAGGTCCCTTTTGACATCCAATTGCTCACTGGAACTCAGGAATTTCAGACCTTTCAAATCACAAGGTCCCAGTCAGTCCTTGACAAATCCAGCAGGGGGAAACTTATTTGGCAAAGTCAGGACAGAATAAACACACAAGAGTCAGAAGTGGCCAGGCAATCATAGATACATGGGGGCTGGGTGGAAAACAGGGCAATCGTCCCTTCCCCAACCTGATTCTCCTACTGCAGCATTAAAGAGACCTCAAGCTTCAAGGCTAGAATGGAAGAGAGTCAAGGAGGTTAGTAGCTTGCTTTTTGTACATTTGATGAGGCATCATCTGTTCTGGCTCAGCAGTCATCTACCATTGCAAATCCTTCAGCAATCAATCATCCATGGTTGGATGCAGCAGTGCCCCAGACTTCCATGTAGTCACCTAGAAACAAGAATAATTACTGAGCATGATGCCAGGTGGGGGGTAAAGACAAAGAGCCCCCATCCCATAGGTGTTGACTAATGAGGGGAAAGTGACTAAACTAAATAGGGCAGCACAAGCATGGGGTATAAAAGTTGTCAGGAGCAGGCAGGAAAGGGGAGTGCTAGGGAGGAGGAGGGAACATGACAGTTGTTCACAGTGCAGTATCATCCTCAGCTCCTAAGTCTCTCTCAAATCACATGGCCTATGTGTTGGTGGCTGGTGATTAAGACATCTGTAGAGTTTAGCTAGGACTTGACAGAAGCTAGGGAAGGCTAAGGTGATAAAAGACAGAATTTCAGGCATGGAGGACAATCAGTGGACATGACCAGTGTCAGGAGTTGGAGTGAAGAGTGCAAGGAACATTTAGGAAGCTAGTATCACAGGATTGCAGAAGATGTGGAGAGAAGTAAGTGAAAAGAAGGTATTAAGCAAAAGAAAGTGGCAGCTAGGTGCTGCAGTGGATAGAGTACTGGATTTGGAATCAAAAGGACTCATCTTCATGAGTTCAAATCTGGCCTCAGACACTTACTAGTATTCACTTACAGCTGGACAAGTCACTTAATCCTGTTTGCCTCAATTTCATTATCTGTAAAAAGACCTGGAGAAGGAAATGGCCAACCATTCTAGCATCTTTGCTAAGAAAACTCCAAAATAAGTTCACAAAGAGTTGGAAACAACTGACCAATAACAGTCAAAAGAAAAGACATCACAGTATCAAAGGCTACAGAGAGATCAAGAAAGATGAAGTCTGACAAAAGGCCATGAGCTTTGATAATTAGAAGGTTGCTAGTAATTATGAAGAGAGGAGTTTCATTTGAATAAAGAGGTGAGAAGACAGACTGTAGAGAGTTAGGAAGAATGAGAGGAAAGGAAGTAGGCATCTATTGCAGATGGCTTCTCAAGGAGAAGCCACAAAAAGGAGGGGAGATATAAAAATAGCTAGCAGAGAGGGATAGATTTTTTTTAAAGATTGGAGGAAATATGTTTGTGTTCATATGCCACAAGGAATCAGCAAGCAGATATGGAGAGATTGAAGATAAGTGAGAGAGTAGGGGTGATAAAGGGGGAAATCTGGGGGAGGAGAATGGAATGAGACCACTTGTACACGTATAGATGTTTGACTTGGCAAAAAGAGCCACTTCTTTGTGTGAGACAGCGGTGAAGGAGGAGATAGTGGCAGGACACATCTGAGTGATGTAAGATGAAGGAGAAGGGAGAAGAGAGATCTCTTAGAAATTTTGTAAAAAGAGATGTCTCTCAAATTTCTAGTTAAATATGAGGCTAGTTTCTCAGCTGAGAGGGTAGGGGTAGGTTAACCATGGGAGCCCTTTTGAGGGATGAAAAGGTTTTGGAAGAGCCACTGCAGTGAATGGGATAGTAAAATAATTGGGGAAGTTTAAAAGGATTGCCTTGGAGCAGGGAGAGTTCAAGTGAAGACAATGTAACACAAATTTGTAGCGAACCCAGTCAGCATGGATTTGTGATTTTCTCCTGCTTCTGTCAGCTGCAGGTGTGTAGGAGCAAAGGCACAAGATGGTGGGAGTGACCCAAAACTAAGGCTTTGCAAGACAAGTTAGGCAGTAAGGTAAGGGGGCAATGGATTTGAGAAGGGAAAGTGGAGAGTTGGACTGGTTTTCCAAAGGGTCAGAATAGGGAAGGGAAGAATGTAGATAGTGTAGGAGTGATGGCCTGGGCAAGAACTGAGGGGCTGATGGGTGGAGGTGATGGTGAGAATGAAGAACAACATTTCAGGTTGCAAGGAGGAAGATCTAATATATCCTCTATTTGACATTCAAAGCCCTTTATAAACTGCCACTCCCTTTTCAGGCTTGTTAAAACTTGTACCCTTCACCCCATGTCCACTGTGATCCAGTGATGCTGACCTTATCGTTCCCTGATCAAGATACTCCATCTCCCAACTGCAGGGATTTTCACTGGCTGTTCTTCCTATTTGGAACTGTCTCTCTTCTCAACTTAGCTACCCAACTTCCCTGGTTTCCTTCAAGTGCCAGCTAAAATCATACCTCTTATGAAAACACATTATTCCTGCCCGTTAATTCTAGTGTCTTTCCTGCACTGATTATCTCCAATTTATCCTGTGTATCACTTGTTTGTACATAATGGATTGCATGTGACCTCCCACCCTTAGACTGAGAGCAAGGACTGTCTTTTGCCATTTTTTGTAACCCCATGGCTTAGCAGAGTACCTGGCATGTAGTAGATGCTTAACAAATATTGACTGAGTGACTGACCACCATGATTCATAAAACTTGACTCATATGGAGGGAATGCAGATAGTGAATGACTGAGAGGGTTGGAGCTGACTGGCAAGAGCTTTAAGCAAATCAAGGACTGGGGAGCCTGGCAGGGTAAGGTGGTCCTCAGCCAGTAGTTGGGAAAGAGAAGAAAAAAAGGTTTCACCTCCCATACAACCCCACCCCCACTCCCACTACAACTTAGAGAACTGGACATGGCATCTGCCTCCTTGATTCCACTCAGGATCAAGAAAGGGAAACAAACTTGTGTACTGGATCAGGTTGACTTACTTCAGTGATTAGGCATCTGTTTGAGAAGAGTATACATAGAGAAAAGGAGAGAGGAATGAGGAAAGAGAAAGGGAAAGAGAGAAGTATATAGAGGTAAAACAGAAAAGGGAGATACCAGAAGGAAGCAGAGAAGGAGAGAAGAGGGAGATGGCAGGGAGGAGAGGGGACTAAAGGCCTAAGGAAAATGGGAGGAAAGGAGAGTGGGAAGAAAAAGAGAGTGAACTCTTTAACCTCTCTCTACTGTCCTCTTCCTAGCCCAGTCTGAGGCAAGTCCATAGTCTTCCTCAACCTTTCCCAAGCCCCCAAGCCTCCCACTGACCTTCTTGTGGTGATTCTTTCCTTCCTTTTCATCCTTTTTAACTCCTACAACAACCTAGCCCCACCCCCAACTGAGCATGTGTACCCAGGGCTCAACTTGGTCTCTTTTCAGCTTCCTGTGGAGATATTCACCTGTAATTAAGTCAAATGCACACCCCACCTGAAATTACCTTATTGTCAGCTCTGGAGACTGGTTGTGTGCAGTGACAAATCTTCTGAATAAGTATACTGATGCACTGTTTAATATTAGCAGCATAAAACCTGTCACAAAAGCTGTCCAGCCATACCTAAATGTCCAGTCATAAAGATACCCTGTAAGCCAAAAGGGAACCATGAGGTGATGTTTAGAGGAAACAGGGCTGGAACCATCTGTTTCTGGCCCTTTTGCAGTCCATGGGCCCTTTGAACCCTCTCCAAACCCCTCCCTGGGCTCCAGTTATGTCTTATGCACCACACTCTATTTGAATTAATCTGGACATAGAAGGGTTCCAGTCCTCCATGCTTTAGGCAAGTACATAGAAGGGGGGCAACAAGCACAAGGCTACACGGGTTCTAGATCACACTTGGGGGTCAAGACTATGTGAAGATCAGGAGATTTGGATCAGTTTTGCAAAGACAGTAGGGAAAAATTTAGGGTCCGGGAACACTTTGAAGAATGCCTACACATGGACTGGTAGACACAAGGGGGGCAGAACTATGCAGAGACTGGAACCCAGAGTTCAGGGCAGCACATGGGCTGAGGGTTTTACAGGTCTGAAATATTCAGAGTTGGAGGAGGAGGGGAAAATACAAAACAAGGGTACATTGAGGTAGAAGGGGTCAGAACTGCAGAAAGACTAGTGGACCTTCAGGATCTAGGCTACTTAGGGACTGCCTAAGTGGAGCTTTATTAACATCCCATGATTCCATCACATTGCTAACCTACTTATCCCCTTCTTACCTCGACATCTTTGATCTATCCATAGGTAATAAAGGGCCACTTCAACTTCAAATGCACAAATCACAATCAGGATCCCATTGATCTCACACAGACAGGAAACTGACCTGAAAAGATATACTGAAAGAAGGCCCGAGATGAAGCATTCTGGGAAGATGGCAGAGTACGTCAGAAATTTCTGGGCTCTCCAAATTTCCTCCACAGACAGACAGAATATCACCACAAAATGAATACAGAGCAGCAAAATAAAGTGATAAAGCAATTGTCTTCCTAAGACAACTTGAGAGGACCTCAGGAAAGACAGGACCTGCAGAGGCTAAAGTCTGGCCTGAGTGAAATGGAGACACCTCCAGGCCAACTCTGCTAAATCAACAAACAGCAGGCCCTGGAGACAGACTAGGCCTCAAGAAATTTCACTTCAGAAACTTTCATCTAACAAACAGCTTGGGGATCAGATGTCCGAGTGGGGGACAAACTGAAAGACACCTGCTGTTTCTGGACACCAGGCCTAGCGGTGCTGACCAGACATGATCCTAGGCTGTGGCTATGGGCAAGGAGGAGCAAGCACATGCCAGTGAGTGAGGTACCTCAGGAAGCAAGAACCTTTTTAGGGTATAACACTGGGGGCCTTAAATGTGGCTTAGAGGAGGCGAGGTGTGCCTGAGGTTGAACCCCTAGTGAAAATTCAGAAAATTACAGTAAGGAAGACCTCAAGCTTGGGGCACCATTACCCACAAGTCAGGATTCAAACCTGATTACAATAATAACCTGCTAAAGATAAAATAAAACAAAATAAAAATGAGTAAGAAAAGGAAAAACAGTTCCACCATGGATAGCTATTATGGTATGAAAGAAGATCTGGATTCATATTCAGAGAAATATAGTGAGGTTAAACAAGGCCACTCCTATCCCAAAGAGTTACATCCAATGGTCACAAGCCCAAAGAGAGTATTTGGAAGAACTTTAAAAAAGGACTTCAAAAATCAAGTAAGAGAGATTGAGGAAAATTAGAAAAGAATAAAAGTAACCCAAGAAAATTATGAAAAAAAAGTTAAGCAATTAGAAAAAGAAGAAAATCTTAAGGAAAAAAATAACTCCTTGGAAACTAGAATTGGGCAAGAGGAATCAAATGACATTATAAGACACTAAGAAAAACTAAAACTAAAAAAAAAGAAGAGAATTTGAAGCATCTCATTAGAAGAACAAATAATGTTGAGAATAGATTGCAGAGGAACAATGTAAGAATTGTAAGAGTACATGAAAGTTATAATAAAAATAAGAATCTTAATACAATGTTACAAGAAATTATTAAAGAAAATTGCCCTGAAGTTCTAGAACAAGAGGATAAAGTAGGAATGGGGTGGGGGAGAAATCTACCATTCAACACCTGAAAGAGATTACAGGAGGAAAAATTACAGGAATATCATAGCCAAGTTTCAAAACCCCCAGATCAAGGAGAAAACATGGCAGGCAACAAGAAAAAACATGATTTAAATACTGTGGACATATCATCAGTATTTCACAAGACCTAGCAGCTTCTACGCTAAAAGACTGTAGGTCTCAGAACATTGTATTTTGAAGAGCAAAAGAGCTAATATTGTAACCATGAATAACTTACCCAGCAAAACTGATTATAATCCTGAGTGAAAAAAAAAACTTCCATTTAATGAACTGAAAGACTTTCAGGTATTTATGACAAAAGGACCAGAAATAAATTGACAATTTGATATATAAGATCCTGAAGAAATAAAAGGAAAACATTAAAGACTAATATAAGGGACTCATTAAGGTCAAATTGTTTACTTCTAATATATGAAAATGTTAGCAGTATTCTTAGACTGTCATGACTAGAGTAGTTTGAAAGAAAAATTGGGGCTGAGTTGTTAATGATGGAGTTATTCTGAGAAACAAAATTGAGAAGGAAAAGGTTAAAAAAAAGCAATTATCTCATGCAAACTGGGCATTAAAGGAAGAAGAGATACAGAGGAATGGGGGGGGTTGTGGAGGGCTGGCAGTGCTGGAATCTCACTCTCATTGGATTTGAGTTAAACAGGAAATAACATACCCATCTAAAAGGGTATAAAAATCTTCTAAACTGGGGGCAGCTAGGTGGTGCAGTGGATAGAGCACTGGCCCTGGAGTCAGGAGGACCTGAGTTCAAATCCAGCCTCACACACATAACACTTACTAGCTGTGTGACCATGGGCAAGTCACTTAACCCCATTGCCCAGCCCCCAAAATAGTCTTCAAAACAGATAGAAAAATAAGTGGATTAGGGGACAGGATAAGGAAAGGACTTTTAGAAATTTGTGTAGAGTAAGATTTAGGGATGTGGTGGGGAGAAAAATAAGGGAAGGACTCTTAGAGGGGTGGGTAGAATAAAAATAGGAGAATAAGGGGAAAAAGATAAGGTAATAGGGATAGAGTAAAAAGAGAGGCTGAGAAAGAAAATAGTGAGTAAAAACTGGCTGGAGGGAAATTCACAAAGAGTAATTGTAACTTTGAATATGAGTGGGATGAACTTACCCATAAAATGGAAACAAAAGAAAGGATTAAAAATCAGAATCCAACAATATGTTGCTTATAAGAAACACATTTAAGAATGGCAGAGTTAAAATGGAGGGATGGAGTATTTATTATGCTTCAGCTGATGAAAAAAAGGCAGGGGTAGCAATTATGATCTCAAGGTTATGGCTAAAATAGATTTAATTAAAAGAGGTAAACAGCATAACTACATTTTGATAAAAGTTACCATAGACAATGAAGAAACATCAGTAATAAAACTATATGCTCCAAATACAATAATATGCAAATTTTTAAAAGGACTGTTAAATGCAATACAGGTGGAGATAATAGTAATATAATAGTGGGGGATGAAAAGCTTTCCCTTTAAGAACTAGATAAATCTAACCAAAAAAATAAATAAGAAACAAGTCAAGGAATTGAACAGAATTTTAGATAAACTAGATATGATAGATATCTGGACAGAATTGAATGAAAATAGAAAAGAATACACCTTTTTTTTCTTAGTCATTCATAGAACCACTTTAAAAAATTAACCATATATTAGGACATCAAAATTTTGTAGTTAAAAGCATAAAAGCAGAAATATTTAAAGTATCCTTGTCAGATCACAATGTAGATTAAACAATCAAATCTTAAAGAATGAGTGGGTTAAAGAACAAAGCATAGAAACAATCAATAATTTCATTAAAGAGAATACAATAATGATACATCATATCAAAACCTATGGGATACAGCAAAAGCACTGATCACAGGAAATTTTACATTTATAAATACATCAATAAACTAGAGAAGGAGCAGAACAATGAATTGGGTATGCAATTTAAAAAAACTAGAAAAAAACTAAAAATCCCCAACTAAACATTAACTTAGAAATCCTAAAAATTATAGGTGAGAGTAATAAAACTGAATGTAAAAACCATTGAACTAATAAATAAAACTAGGAGTTGGTTTTATGAAAAATAAAACAATAGAATAGATAAACCATTTGTTAGTTTGATAAAGAAAAAAAGAGAGAGAGAAGAAAACCAAATCACTAGAATTACAATTGAATAGGGTGGATATACCACCAACAAAGATAAAATTAAGGCAACTATATGGAGTTATTTTTCCCAATTATATGTCAATAAATTTAGCAATCTAAATGAAATGGGAGAATATTTATGAAAAAATTGCCTAGATGAGCAGAAATAGAATATCTTAAAAGACCTATTTTAGAAAGAGAAATCGAACAGGCCAAAATGAACTTCCAAAGAAAAAAGCACCAAGACCAGATGGATTTACAAGTGAATTCTATCAAATACTTAAAGATCAATTATTTCCAATATTAAATAAATTATTTGATATAATAGGCAAAGAAGAGATTCTACCAAATTCCTTTTATGAAACAAATATGATACTGATACCGAAACCAGGTAGAGTGAAAATAGAGAAAGAAAATTATAGACCAATTTCATTAATGAATATGAATACAAAAATCCTAAATAAAATACTAGGCAAAAGATTACAACAATATATTACAAGGATTATAAATTATGACCAAGTGGTTTTATAGCAGGAATGCAGGGATGGTTTAACATAAGGATAAGATATTAAAAAAATTGAAGAACATGGAACATATTGCATATCAGACTTATGAATAAGTGAACAATTTATGAATAAACAAGACAGAGTGAGGAGATTGAGGTGTAAAATGCATAATTTTGATTACATTACATTACAAAGGTTTTGTACAAATAAAACGAATATAGCCAGGATCAGATGGAAAGCAGAAAATTGGGGGGGGGGATTTTATAGACAGTTTCTCAGTTAAAGGTCTCATATCTCAAATATATAAAGAAATTTATCAAATCTATAAGAATATGAGTCATTCTGTAAATGCAAATGGTCAAAGGATATGAACAGGCAGTTTTCTGATGAAGAAATCACAATTTATAGTCAGTTGGGGAATCACTATGTGATCATGATGGAATACTACTGTGTTATAAGAAATGATGAGGTAGTTGATTTTAGAAAAACATGGAAAGACTTGAATGAAATAATAAAGAGTAAAATAAGCAGAACAAAGAGAACATTGTGTATAGTAATAGCAATATTGTTTTAAGAACAATTTGGGGTGACTAAGTCATCTTGACTTTTATAAATACCCAAATTAACTAAAAAAGGACATATAAAGGAAAATGCTATCTGCCTCCAGAGAAAGAACTGATAAATAGAAGTATGGATAGAATGATTTTACATATGTACACATATTTGTGGCTAATGGTAGACATCTCCAGGGCTGGTGGGGGAGGGGACAAAAAGGAACAATAGAAATGTACATTATAACTTTATAATATATTTAAAAGGAATTGCAAATTGTACATAATTTCATGAACTCTGAGAAAAAGCTGTATCTCCTTGCCTTCATGACTACTTAGATATTTCATTTTTAAGTCTTCTAAAATCTAGCTTCTGACCCCATCACTGCAATGAAATTTCTCCTTCCAAAATTACTAACAATCTCTTGGTAGACAAGTCCATTTTTTTTCTCAATCTTAATGCTGTTTTATTTTTTTTTCTTAATCTTTTTTTTAACCTCTCTACAAGCATTTGACACTAATGACCTCCCTTTCCTCTCTGGATTTTGATGACACTGTTCTATCTTGGTTCTGGCTGACCAGTCTTCAGTTTCTTTTGCTATATCATGATCTGTAACCTACCTCCTAACTGTTAGTATATCCTGGGGGACTCTTCTGAACCCCCTTCTCAGAGCTCTCTCTACGTTCTTTATCTTTGTGACTTCATTAGCTCTCATGACTTTATTTTTTCTATAGAGATGACTGACATCTATATGTATCTCTCTGTACTTTGTCTCTCTCTTGAACACCAAGACTGCATCACTGAACAATCTTTTAGCCATTTCAAATTGGATTTCTTGGAAGCATCTCAAATTCAATATCTTAAAAGTAGCACCCGGACTTCTGCTTCTGGAAGCCAAGATGGCGGAGTAAAAAGGTAGTCACTCTCACCCTCCCCTATCGACCTCTGAATGCCCAGAAAATATCACCCCAGAAAAAACCCTGGAACAGCTGAACCAGAAGAAAGACAGGGAGCAGCAGTGCAGTGGCCCGGGTAAGCTGTCAGAACCCTACAGCCTCCAACTGCCAACCAGGAGGAGATCCTGAAGCCCAGGTGGTAAAGCAAGCAAACATCAACACCTGAATCTCTGAGTGCCTCAGTGAGGGCAGAGGAACCAGTGGAAACCAGCTCAGAAAACCACCAGGTGCCTCGGCATTCTACAGCAAAGGAGTCTCTCAGTGCCTCAGCAGAAATAAGGGAGGCAGCACTGCAAGGGGCCCCAGGCAGATAAACACCCTGCAGCACCCATCTAAAAGGAGCTGAAGAAAGCTAAAGGAAAGGAAAACCAGGCAACCTAGGATTGCCCAAAAGTTCCAGCCTTGCTGATTCCAGCCCAACACCAGGTAAGCTGCCAGAACCCTACAGCCTCCAATTACCAACATAAGAGGCCCCAGCACACAAAGCCAGTGACCAAGACCTAGGCTCTCAACACAAGAAGCTTGGGTCAGTGCCCTCTGCTCCCCATAAGGAGAGCTCAATCTCTATGAAGGCCAGGGAATAAAGAAACACCATGAGTAAAAAGAAACATACCATAGATTCATATAATGAGAAGAGTGAAGATCAAGACAGAAATTCTGAAGAGGACAACATTGTCAACAAACCCACATCTGCAACATCAAAAGGAAATATGAACTGGTCTGAAGCACAAAAAGCCTTCTTAGGACTTCCACTTCTGGGAGCCAAGATGGCGGAGTAAAAATGTAGTTGCTCTCACCCTCCCCTATCAACCTCTGAAAACCCAGAAAATATCACCCCAGAAAAAACCTTGGAGCAGCTGAACCAGAAGAAAGATGGGGTGGAGCAGTGCAGTAGCCCAGGTAGCAAAAGGGATTAACGGGAAAGGCCCCTCTTACCCTGGGAGAAGGGGAGCAGTACAAAACAGGAGTCGCCCAGCCAGCTAGTGGAAATACCCACTTTAGCACACCAGGAGGAGATTCTGGTGCCTCAGCATTCTACAGCAAACGGGTCTCCCAATGCCTCAGCAAAAATAAGGGAAGCAGCACTACAAAGGGCCCCAGGTGGATAAGTACCCAGCAGCATTTGTCTGAAAGGAGCTGATGAAAGCAACCTAGAGGTGCCAAAAAGTTCCAGCCTTGTTGATTCCAGCCCAACACCAGGTAAACTGTCAGAACCCTACAGCCTCCACCTGCCAACTAGGAGGGGATCCCGGAGCTCAGGTGATTGAGCAGGCAAATGCCAACAGCTGTACCTCCGAGTGCCTCAGTGAGGGTGGGGTAACGGGTGGAAACCAGCTCAGAAAACCACCAGGTGCCTCAGCATTCTACAGCAAAGAGGTCTCCCAGTACCTCAACAGAAATAAGGGAGGCAGCACTGCAAGGAGCCCCAGGCAGATAAACACCTGGGAGCACTTATCTAAAAGCAGCTAAACAAAGCTAAAGGAAAGGAAAAGCAGGCAACCTAGATTTACCTGAAAGTCCCAGCCTTGCTGATTCCAGCCCAACACCAGATAAGCTGCCAGAACCCTACAACCTCCAATTGCCAACATAAGAGGCCCCAGCACACAAAGCCAGTGACCAAGACCTAGGCTCTCAACACAAGAAGCTTGGGTCAGTGCCCTCTGCTCCCCAGCAGGAGAGCTTAATCTCTTTAAAGGCCAGGGAATAAAGAAACACCATGAGTAAAAAGAAACGTACTATAGATTCCTATTATGAGAAGAGTGAAGATCAAGACAGAAATTCTGAAGAGGACAAAACTGTCATCAAACCCACATCTGCAACATCAAAAGGGAATATGAACTGGTCTAAAGCCCAAAAAGCCTTCTTAGAAGAACTCAAGATGGATTTTAAAAGTCAAATGAGAGAGGTAGAGGAGTCCTTTAAAAGTACAATTGGCCAATTGGAAAAAAAAAGTACACTAAAGAAAACAAATCCCTAAAACACACAATTGGCCAATTGGAAAAAAAAAGTACAATGAAGAAAATAAATCCCTTAAAAGTACAATTGACCAATTGGAGAAGAAAGTACAAAATCTAACAGAAGAAAAAAATATGTTAAAAATTAGAATTGAACAAATGGAAACTAATGACTCTATGAGAGAGCAAGAATCAGTCAAACAGAAACAAAAAAATGAAAAAAATAGATGAAAACATAAAATACCTCATGGGTAAAACAACTGACCTGGAAAATCGATCCAGGAGAGATAATTTAAAAATTATTGGCCTACATGAAAATCATGATAAAAAAAAGAGTCTGGACAGTATCTCTCAGGAAATCATAAAGGAAAACTACCCTGAAGTCCTAGAACCAGAAGATAAAATAACCATAGAAAGAATCCACCGCTCACTGCCAGAAAGAGATCCCAAATTGAAAATGCCAAGGAATATAATAGCTAAATTCCAAAATTACCAGATCAAAGAGAAATTACTGCAAGCATCCAGAAATGAACAATTTAAATATCACGGAACCACAGTCAGGATTACATAGGACCTTGCAGCTTCTACATTAAAAGACTGTAGGGCGTGGAACAAGATATTCCATAAGGCAAAGGAGCTTGGATTGCAGCCAAGGATCAACCACCCAGCGAAAATGAGCATGAACTTTCAGGGGAGGAGATGGATATTCAATGAAATAGGGGACTTCCAAACCTTCCTGATAAAAAGACCAGAGCTCAACAAAAATTTTGATCTTCAAGTACAAGATTCAAGAGAGACATAAAAAGGTAGATGGGACAGAAAGATACAATATGCTGTTAATAAGGGCAAACTTTACATCCCTACAAGGGGAGATGACACTTGCAACTCTTGAGAATTGTATTGTTATTACACCATGTTAAAGGAGTATACAAAAAGGACCCACATGTACAAAAATATTTATAGCAGCTCTTTTTTGTGGGGCAAAGAATTGGAAATTGAGAGGATGCCATCAATTGGGGAATGGCTGAGCAAGTTGTGGCATATGAATGTAATGGAATACTATTGTGCTATAAGAAATGATGAACAGGCTGACTTCAGAAAAACCTGGAAAGACTTGTATGGTCTGATGCTGAGTGAAATGAGCAGAACCAAGAGAACATCATACACAATAACAGTCATGTTGTGCGATGACTAATATTGATAAACTCAACCCTTCCCAGCAGTACAAGGATCTTATACATCTCCAGAGGCCTCATGATGGAAAATGCTATCCACATCCAAAGAAAGAACTACGGAAGTTGAATTGCTATTTTTTTTCTCTTCTGTTGAGTTTTGTTTCCTCTTTCTGATGGTTCCTCCTATTGGTTCTAATTTTTACTCACAACATCACTAATGTGAAAATATGTTTAATAGGAATGTAAATGTATATCTTATATCAGATTGTGTGCCATCTTGGGGAGGGTGGTGGGGAGGAAGCGGGAGAAAAATTTTAAACTCAAAAGCATACGGAAGTGATTATTGATAAATCAAAATAAATTAATAAAGAAATAAAAATAAAAATTTAAAAATTTAAAAAATAACACTTTATCATTCTCCCCAAATTGACACCTCTTCTGCAGGTCCCTATGCCTATCAATAATACCACCATCACACAAGTTGGAGACTACAGAGTAATCCCTGGCTGATTTCTCTCTGTCTCTCTCTCTCTGTCTCTATGTCTTTGTCTCTGTCTCTGTCTCTGTCTCTCTGTCTCAGTCTCTCTCTCAATTGCCAAATATTGTCAAGTCTATTACCAAACATCTCTTACATTAATCTCCTCTGTTCATATAGTCATCCCTTAATACAGACCTTTGTCACCTTTTACTTGAATTATTACAATAGCTTCCCAAATGGTTCCCTATACCTGTCAAT